>NC_069507.1:222438335-222440835 GCF_027579735.1 Bombina bombina
CATCCTCCTAAGGATCAGTTAGCTGGGAAACTGTGAGATCTCAGCCTGCCCCATTTAGCACATTGGTGCTGCCCATTTTGTGAGCATATTTTCTTCCCTAAATTTGCTATTATTTGTGATTCCTGCAGTATTATACTAGGAGACGCCCTGGTGTTTTGTGTTTATTATCTACAGATATCTGGACTCTGGGCACCTCGAGCCCCCACATCCCCTGGTGGATCAGTTCGCTGGAAAACAGAGATCTCAGCCTGTATCAATTAGCACATTGGTGCTGCTCATTTTGTGAGTATCTTTCTTTTTTAAATTTGAGAATATTGGATATATTTGCAGTATTACACTAGGAGGCGCCCTCTTGTTTTGTGATCTCTCACAGATATCGTTCCCTTGCTTGTGTTGGGAGAGGAGCTGCCGTCACCACAGATTCTGTTTTCCATTTTCTGGAGTATGATATAACCACAGAAGACTACACTGAGACTTCTATCATTCCTACAGTGTCACTCACCAAGGACTCTGATAAGATAAGACTCTAATATACTGTGTATATGTATATACCATTTGGTGTATATGTTTATCAGCACTAAACCAGTTACTCAAATGTTAACATGTAGATTTTACTAATATATTAGGTATCACATATTTGTGTGTTTATATATATTTCTAGTAGTGTGTGCTATCCGAGCGCCCCCTAGAGTTGGACATGTGAGTGTCACAGCAGGTTTGTTTTGTGTTTTAATGCTGATGCACAGGCCCTCACAGCATATGTGAGTATGCCTCTGAAAAACAAAAGCAATTTTGCTATTGTAAGTATAGTGTAAAAATGCTTCTATTTAAATGCGCCCCATGTACATTTCAACTTTGACCTTTCAATCCCTTTAAAGCTAAAGCACTTACTGGCGCAGTCTCCCAGAGTGATCAAGTCTGGGCAGGAGCATTAGCAGAGGACAGGGGGTTGCTACTCCTGTTGTATGAAGAAAGAGGGTACAAGATCAGCTAGATTGGTTAAGATAAGTTAGGGGAAGGGCAAGTTAAGACATCAAAGGCACTTTGCCTAATTTTGATAAGTCGGGTGAGGTTACATAAAGTAGTAAGCAAAGAACCTATTTTACTTTAAAAGGAAGTTATAGTCATTTTTATATAACATATGCAAACAAATTGGTGGCTACACACATATGCCTCTTGTAATTGACTCATCACAGCTAGCTCCCAGTAGTGCATTGCTGCTCCGGAGCTGATTTTGGGGAAAAAATAAAATTGCGCTTTCTATCCGTCCCTTTAATCACTTTGTTAAATGTTGTGAGGTCAGAGATTTGAACCTTGCAGGATGCACCACGGCTGAAAATGAAAATACACTGTAGTTTTTAATACACAAATTTAAACATATTATTGCCATATTGGTGCCACAGAGAATGTTCTTTTTAATAGACACAGATACATTTTAATAGTCCAATGTGTTCATATATCATGGCTTTGGTTTCAATATCTCATGGGACTTCAGTTTTAGGTCAGACTCAGATTTGGGAAATAGCCTTTTGAGGTCTTGGAATTCAAAACCGTGATTTACAAATCTATTAAAGTAATATTTTATTGATAGGTCAGCTGTTGATTTACAGGAACAATGAATTCATTCTAATTACAAGACATTTCTGTTGTGCTGCTATAGAATAACGTACCAGCAAAGCCTCAACAAATGAATATCTTTTTGTTTACTGCAATTGTTTTCAATAGCCAAACACTATTTCCCTTATCTGGAGATAATATTAAAAAAATCAGGCTATAGGCAGCAGTAAAAATGAACACAGTAACAAAATATAGAAGGACCACAGTAGAATTACATAATTAACAAGTACATTATAAAAAGACAATGCAATAGCACTTACTCTGAATTTTACAAAAGCAGTAGAAATTTGTTCAAATTTATTTTCCCCCTATTTTCTTGTCCTCTGTATCATGTGACAGATATCAGCCAATCAGACTAATACACGTATAAACTTGTGCACATGCTCAGAAGGATCTTGTTCCACAGAAAGTGTGACTATAAAAAGACTGCAAAATTTGATCATGGAAGTAAATTGGGAAGCGTCTTAAAACTGCTGCTCTTTCTAAATCATAAAAGTTTATTTTGACTTGAGTGTCCCTTTAATTGAAAAATGACTTTTGTTTTTGTCTAGTTATTTTAATGTTTTGGGGGGCTAGGGGAAAGTTGTTGTTTTTTCTCAGATAAAATAATTTTATATAAAAAAATATTTCCCCACTGTAAGCACATACAAAAATCATAATTTTATAGAATCTGGTGGTTATAGGCTTAAAGAGACAGTAAACAGCTTGTAATTACAAGGTATTTCTGTTGTGCTGCTATAGAATAACATATTAGCCAAGTCAGGATCACTAAATACAATAGAAAAATTGACAAATATACAATAAAAAAACAATCAACTTAAAGTGAAGGTAAAGTTGTAAGCTTTTAAATACATAAATTCATTACTTATTATTAGCATAATCT
>NC_069507.1:222745835-222898335 GCF_027579735.1 Bombina bombina
CAGGCCTGTCTGGAATGAGCAACAGTTCCCTCTTGTTTTGAAGCGGAGGAAGTTGATGCTGCTCCTGCCTTGAAATTTCGAAAGGCACGAAAATTAGACTGTTTGGCCTTTGATTTGGCCCTGTCCTGAGGAAGGGTATGACCCTTGCCTCCAGTAATGTCAGCAATAATTTCCTTCAAACCAGGCCCGAGTAAGGTCTGCCCCTTGAAAGGAATGTTGAGTAATTTAGACTTTGAAGTCACATCAGCTGACCAGGATTTAAGCCATAGCGCCCTACGCGTCTGGATGGCGAATCCGGAATTCTTAGCCGTTAGTTTAGTTAAATGAACAATGGCATCAGAAACAAATGAGTTAGCTAGCTTAAGCGTTCTAAGCTTGTCAATAATTTCATTCAATGGAGCTGTATGGATGGCCTCTTCCAGGGCCTCAAACCAGAATGCCGCCGCAGCAGTGACAGGCGCAATGCATGCAAGGGGCTGTAAAATAAAACCTTGTTGAATAAACATTTTCTTAAGGTAACCCTCCAATTTTTTATCCATTGGATCTGAAAAAGCACAACTGTCCTCAACAGGGATAGTGGTACGCTTTGCTAAAGTAGAAACTGCTCCCTCCACCTTAGGGACCGTCTGCCATAAGTCCTGTGTAGTGGCGTCTATTGGAAACATTTTTCTAAATATAGGAGGTGGGGAAAAGGGCACACCGGGTCTATCCCACTCCTTGCAAATAATTTCTGTAAGCCTTTTAGGTATAGGAAAAACATCAGTACACACCGGCACCGCATAGTATCTATCCAGCCTACACAATTTCTATGGAATTGCAACTGTGTTACAGTCATTCAGAGCAGCTAATACCTCCCCAAGCAATACACGGAGGTTCTCAAGCTTAAATTTAAAATTAGAAATCTCTGAATCAGGTTTCCAAGAGTCAGAGATGTCACCCACAGACTGAAGCTCTCCGTCCTCATGTTCTGCATACTGTGACGCAGTATCAGACATGGCTCTAACAGCATTTGTACGCTCTGTATCTCTCCTAACCCCAGAGCTATCGCGCTTGCCTCTTAATTCAGGCAATCTAGATAATACCTCTGACAGGGTATTATTCATGATTGCAGCCATGTCCTGCAAGGTAATCGCTATGGGCGTCCCTGATGTAATTGGTGCCATATTAGCGTGCGTCCCCTGAGCGGGAGGCGAAGGGTCTGACACGTGGGGAGAGTTAGTCGGCATAACTTCCCCCTCAACAGAATCCTCTGGTGATAATTCTTTTATAGATAAAGACTGATCTTTACTGTTTAAGGTGAAATCAATACATTTAGTACACATTCTCCTATGGGGCTCCACCATGGCTTTCAAACATAATGAACAAGTAGGTTCCTCTGTGTCAGACATGTTTAAACAGACTAGCAATGAGACTAGCAAGCTTGGAAAACACTTTAAAACAAGTTTACAAGCAATATAAAAAACGTTACTGCGCCTTTAAGAAACCCAAATTTGTCCAAATTTGAAATAACAGTGAAAAAAGGCAGTTACACTAACAAAATTTTTACAGTGTATGTAATAAGTTAGCAGAGCATTGCACCCACTTGCAAATGGATGATTAACCCCTTAATACCAAAAACGGAATAACAAATGACAAAAACGTTTTTTAAACAGTCACAACAACTGCCACAGCTCTACTGTGGCTTTACCTCCCTCAATACGACTTCAGAGAAGTCCTGGATCATGCAGGAAGAAGCTGGATGTCTGTGTCTGTAATTTTTGCTGCGCAAAAAAGCGCTAAAATAGGCCCCTCCCACTCATATTACAACAGTGGAAAGCCTCAGGGAACTGTTTCTAGGCAAAATTCAAGCCAGCCATGTGGAAAAAAACTAGGCCCCAATAAGTTTTATCACCAAACATATATAAAAAACGATTAAACATGCCAGCAAACGTTTTAAAAACAGAATTTATGTTTACCTGATAAATTACTTTCTCCAACGGTGTGTCCGGTCCACGGCGTCATCCTTACTTGTGGGATATTCTCTTCCCCAACAGGAAATGGCAAAGAGCCCAGCAAAGCTGGTCACATGATCCCTCCTAGGCTCCGCCTTCCCCAGTCATTCGACCGACGTAAAGGAGGAATATTTGCATAGGAGAAATCATATGATACCGTGGTGACTGTAGTTAAAGAAAATAAATTATCAGACCTGATTAAAAAACCAGGGCGGGCCGTGGACCGGACACACCGTTGGAGAAAGTAATTTATCAGGTAAACATAAATTCTGTTTTCTCCAACATAGGTGTGTCCGGTCCACGGCGTCATCCTTACTTGTGGGAACCAATACCAAAGCTTTAGGACACGGATGAAGGGAGGGAGCAAATCAGGTCACCTAGATGGAAGGCACCACGGCTTGCAAAACCTTTCTCCCAAAAATAGCCTCAGAAGAAGCAAAAGTATCAAATTTGTAAAATTTAGTAAAAGTGTGCAGTGAAGACCAAGTCGCTGCCTTACATATCTGATCAACAGAAGCCTCGTTCTTGAAGGCCCATGTGGAAGCCACAGCCCTAGTGGAATGAGCTGTGATTCTTTCAGGAGGCTGCCGTCCGGCAGTCTCGTAAGCCAATCTGATGATGCTTTTAAGCCAAAAAGAGAGAGAGGTAGAAGTTGCTTTTTGACCTCTCCTTTTACCAGAATAAACAACAAACAAGGAAGATGTTTGTCTAAAATCCTTTGTAGCATCTAAATAGAATTTTAGAGCACGAACTACATCCAAATTGTGCAACAAACGTTCCTTCTTTGAAACTGGATTCGGACACAAAGAAGGCACGACTATCTCCTGGTTAATGTTTTTGTTAGAAACAACTTTCGGAAGAAAACCAGGTTTAGTACGCAAAACCACCTTATCTGCATGGAACACCAGATAAGGAGGAGAACACTGCAGAGCAGATAATTCTGAAACTCTTCTAGCAGAAGAAATTGCAACCAAAAACAAAACTTTCCAAGATAATAACTTAATATCAACGGAATGTAAGGGTTCAAACGGAACCCCCTGAAGAACTGAAAGAACTAAATTGAGACTCCAAGGAGGAGTCAAAGGTTTGTAAACAGGCTTGATTCTAACCAGAGCCTGAACAAAGGCTTGAACATCTGGCACAGCTGCCAGCTTTTTGTGAAGTAACACAGACAAGGCAGAAATCTGTCCCTTCAAAGAACTTGCAGATAATCCTTTCTCCAAACCTTCTTGAAGAAAGGATAGAATCTTAGGAATTTTTATCTTGTCCCAAGGGAATCCTTTAGATTCACACCAACAGATATATTTTTTCCATATTTTGTGGTAGATTTTTCTAGTTACAGGCTTTCTGGCCTGAACAAGAGTATCAATGACAGAATCTGAGAACCCTCGCTTTGATAAGATCAAGCGTTCAATCTCCAAGCAGTCAGTTGGAGTGAGACCAGATTCGGATGTTCGAACGGACCTTGAACAAGAAGGTCTCGTCTCAAAGGTAGCTTCCATGGTGGAGCCGATGACATATTCACCAGGTCTGCATACCAAGTCCTGCGTGGCCACGCAGGAGCTATCAAGATCACCGATGCCCTCTCCTGATTGATCCTGGCTACCAGCCTGGGGATGAGAGGAAACGGCGGGAATACATAAGCTAGTTTGAAGGTCCAAGGTGCTACTAGTGCATCTACTAGAGTCGCCTTGGGATCCCTGGATCTGGACCCGTAGCAAGGAACCTTGAAGTTCTGACGAGAGGCCATCAGATCCATGTCTGGAATGCCCCACAATTGAGTAATTTGGGCAAAGATTTCCGGATGGAGTTCCCACTCCCCCGGATGAAATGTCTGACGACTCAGAAAATCCGCTTCCCAATTTTCCACTCCCGGGATGTGGATTGCAGACAAGTGGCAGGAGTGAGTCTCCGCCCATTGAATGATTTTGGTCACTTCTTCCATCGCCAGGGAACTCCTTGTTCCCCCCTGATGGTTGATGTACGCAACAGTCGTCATGTTGTCTGATTGAAACCTTATGAACTTGGTCTTTGCTAGCTGAGGCCAAGCCTTGAGAGCATTGAATATCGCTCTCAGTTCCAGAATATTTATCGGGAGAAGAGATTCTTCCCGAGACCAAAGACCCTGAGCTTTCAGGGGTCCCCAGACCGCGCCCCAGCCCACCAGACTGGCGTCGGTCGTGACAATGACCCACTCTGGTCTGCGGAAGCTCATCCCCTGTGACAGGTTGTCCAGGGACAGCCACCAATGGAGTGAATCTCTGGTCCTCTGATCTACTTGTATCGTCGGAGACAAGTCTGTATAGTCCCCATTCCACTATGAAGGAATTGTTCAAAATTCACCAAAATTTCACCACAGTGTCTTAAAGCCTTAAAAGTATTGCACACCAAATTTGAAAGCTTTAACCCTTAAAATAACGGAACCGGAGCCGTTTTTATATTTAACCCCTTTACAGTCCCTGGTATCTGCTTTGCTGAGACCCAACCAAGCCCAAAGGGGAATACGATACCAAATGACGCCTTCAGAAAGTCTTTTCTATGTATCAGAGCTCCTCACACATGCATCTGCATGTCATGCTTCCCAAAAACAAGTGCGCAATAGAGGCGCGAAAATGAGGCTCTGCCTATGATTAGGGAAAGCCCCTAGAGAATAAGGTGTCCAATACAGTGCCTGCCGGTTATTTTACATAATTCCCAAGAATAAAAAAATTCCTCAAAGCTATGAAGTATAAAATATGCTTATATATCAATCGTTTTAGCCCAGAAAATGTCTACAGTCTTAAAAGCCCTTGTGAAGCCCTTTTTTTCTTTATGTAATAAAAATGGCTTACTGGATCCCATAGGGAAAATGACAGCTTCCAGCATTACATCGTCTTGTTAGAAATGTGTCATACCTCAAGCAGCAAAAGTCTGCTCACTGTTTCCCCCAACTGAAGTTAATTCCTCTCAACAGTCCTGTGTGGAAACAGCCATCGATTTTAGTAACGGTTGCTAAAATCATTTTCCTCTTACAAACAGAAATCTTCATCTCTTTTCTGTTTCAGAGTAAATAGTACATACCAGCACTATTTTAAAATAACAAACTCTTGATTGAATAATAAAAACTACAGTTAAACACCAAAAAACTCTAAGCCATCTCCGTGGAGATGTTGCCTGTACAACGGCAAAGAGAATGACTGGGGAAGGCGGAGCCTAGGAGGGATCATGTGACCAGCTTTGCTGGGCTCTTTGCCATTTCCTGTTGGGGAAGAGAATATCCCACAAGTAAGGATGACGCCGTGGACCGGACACACCTATGTTGGAGAAATACACTTTTATAAGAGTATGTATCTCTATTAATAAGCCTGATACCAGTCGCTATCACTGCATTTAAGGCTTTACTTACATTACTTCGGTATCAGCAGCATTTTCTAGCAAATTCCATCCCTAGAAAAATATTAACTGCACATACCTTATTGCAGGAAAACCTGCACGCCATTCCCCCTCTGAAGTTACCTCACTCCTCAGAATATGTGAGAACAGCAAAGGATCTTAGTTACTTCTGCTAAGATCATAGAAAACGCAGGCAGATTCTTCTTCTAAATACTGCCTGAGATAAACAGTACACTCCGGTACCATTTAAAAATAACAAACTTTTGATTGAAGAAATAAACTAAGTATAAAACACCACAGTCCTCTTACGACCTCCATCTTTGTTGAGATTTGCAAGAGAATGACTGGATATGGCAGTGAGGGGAGGAGCTATATAGCAGCTCTGCTGTGGGTGATCCTCTTGCAACTTCCTGTTGGGAAGGAGAATATCCCACAAGTAATGGATGATCCGTGGACTGGATACACTTAACAAGAGAAAGGAACATTTTCCTAATCAATAGGAAATTACAATATTGGAACAATTATCGAAATGTACCTTTGATATAACAGTTAGGTAGCATTACAGTTCTACTCACATCATTGTGAATCCAGGCAGCGGCCGGCAACCAAATATGTATGAAAGTGCCCGTATAGGTACTTACGAGCCTATGTAATTACAAAAATAGTCTTGCAAAAGGGGCTTGTTGTTGCATGAATGTACAGCATAATCAGCGTGGGGGTCTGGGTGTTCTAGATTTTGGTGATCTTTGCAAATCCTCGGCTCTTGCATGGATGAGGGTTTCCTCGTTTGTTTAGCCGGTGTCAAAGACCATGTGTGGTGATATTGTTGTTGTGAATTGCCAGGGAGATCCGACTTTGATGTTATAGGAATATCTGGAGGGTCCAGGCTCAGAATTGCACAGAATCTAGGAGCATCTGATACATCTTTACATATAACTCGCCTCTCCTCATGAATAACCAATAAGTGGGTCGGAAAACCCCATCGATATGGAATACGCTTATTGCGTAAAAGTTGGGTGATTGGAACAAACTCTTTGCGTTTTTGCAGAGTTCTTCAAGAAAGATCGGCATAAAATTGGATCACAGTACCCCTGAATCTGATAGGCTGAGTCATTCTAGAAAGATTGAAGATTTCTTCTTTATCCCTGTAATTTTTAAATTTGATGATGATGTCCCTAGGTGGAGCCGAGTCAGGGGGTCTGGCTCTCAGGGTTCTGTGCGCCCTATCCCATGGGATGTCGTCTTTTGAGTTGTTCCCCTTGAGGTGGTTAAACAGAGCAGGTAGGAAGGTAGGTAGGTCTTTTGGCAAAACCGATTCCGGTATGCCTTTGATCCAAAGGTTTTTTCTCCTACTTCTGTTTTCTAAATCTTCTATTTTGGTATGAAGAAACTCAATAGTAGAGGTATAACAGTCCACCTGTGTTTGTAGACCTTCGAATTCTTCTCTCATGGAGTCATTTCCATCTTCTAGGGCTTCAACCCTGAATCCGAGTGCATTAAAGTCTTGTTTTAAATCCATTAACTCCTCTTGAATGCATGCCAGGACAATATCTGCAATATCTTGCTTAGATGGTAGTGCTGACAGGGCGGCAGAAGAGATTTCAACCATGTCTGGTGTAATGATATCTGTAGTGGCATGGGGGCTTTGAGATGATCTTGTCTGAGAGGAAGGGGCCTGGGAAGTAGGCATAGTGGGGCTCTCTGCAGGGTTGAAATACGAAGCCCCAGAAGTTGCCTTAGTTGCTGGTGTCTTCGGCAATCTATCTATTCTGGCGGTTCTTTTGGATGCCATCTGCATCTGATGAGCCTTCACTTATGGATGCTGTAAAGACCACTGTTATTACTGTTAACTAGAGATTGTAGAAAACCTTCAGGAACTAGTGGTAGCATCTCACACAAGCTGTCCTGGTATAATATCCAAAGTCTCTGATGTCTTATGTGAGAATTTTAATCCAGCGTGAAACTCGCATCTGTAAACTGTTTGAGTTATGACACAGGATATAGCAGTGTCTGGGCGTATGCAGAGTAAGAAATAATTGACCCTCTTTAAAAACCCAGGACGCTCTTATGTGGCTTTTATATGTTATTGTAAGGAGTGCGTCCCTGAAACCTTATCTGAGCAAAGCCAGATTCATTAAAGCGCATATGACCCAGATGTTATCTCCACTGTGTGACAGGAGTAATTAGTGCACACGTGTGAACAGTTGATTTTCGCCACTATTAAGCTGGCTAACAGCGAAGTGCTGAGTGTATTGTTTTAAGGGCCAACAGCCTTAACTTATCGTGTCACTGATTCGGAAAGTCTCTCACCTTTATTTTTAATATAAGGACCTAGTTGTATTGCGTCCATATGCCATGCGATGTAGTGGAGAAGCTGGTTGTTCCTCCTCGATGTAGGCCGCACTTTATCACGGCTGTAACAGGTGATTGGCAGCCTGCCGGAAAGTTGTAATTATCACCGGGTACAAACCCCGCTGTCAGCTAACGGAGTATGCACTGTAGCAAGCAGCTAGAAAGAGTTTTATGGCATTTATGCCTCTTTGTTATTACAGCTCACACGGAGCTCGGATATTATGCGGCCATCTTAACCGCTACCGGCTTCCGCCCCCGTTTGTATTTTTTTTTACAGGAAAAAGAGCTGATTTCTTTGGGGCAATGCCCCGCAAAAGGCCCTTTTAAGGGCTATTGGTAGTTTAGTTTAGGCTAGGGTTTTTTTTTATTTTGGGGGGGCTTTTTTTATTTTGATAGGGCTATTAGATTAGGTGTAATTAGTTTAAAGATCTGTAATTTATTTTTTATTTTCTGTAATTTAGTGTTTTTTTGTGATTTAGATCATTTAATTTAATGTATGTAATTGTATTTAATTTATGTAATTTATTTAATTGTAGTGTTAGGTGTTAGTGTAACTTAGGTTAGGTTTTATTTTACAGGTAAATTTGTATTAATTTTAGCTAGGTAGTTATTAAATAGTTAATAACTATTTAATAAATATTCTACCTAGTTAAAATAAATACAAACTTGCCTGTAAAATAAAAATAAACCCTAAGATAGCTACAATGTAACTATTAGTTATATTGTAGCTAGTTTAGGGTTTATTTTATAGGTAAGTATTTAGTTTTAAATAGGAATAATGTAGTTAATGATAGTAATTTTATTTAGATTTATTTAAATTATATTTCAATTAGGGGGTGTTAGGGTTAGACTTAGGGGTTAATAAATTTTATATAGTGGCGGCGACGTTGGGGGACAGCAGATTAGGGGTTAATAAGTGTAGGTAGGTTGCGGCGACATAGGGGGCGGCAGATTAGGGGTTAATAAATATAATGTAGGTGTCGGCGATGTTGGGGGCAGCAGATTAGAGGTTATTAAGTATAATGTAGGTGGCGGCGATGTCCGGAGCGGCAGATTAGGGGTTAATAAGAATAATGTAGGTGTCGGCAATGCCGGGGGCAGCAGATTAGGGGTTAATAAGTGTAAGATTAGGGGTGTTTAGACTCGGGGTTCATGTTAGGTGTAAACATAAAATGTGTTTCCCCATAGGAATCAATGGGGCTGCGTTACTGAGCTTTACGCTGCTTTTTTGCAGGTGTTAGACTTTTTCTCAGCCGGCTCTCCCCATTGATGTCTATGGGGAAATCGTGCACGAGCACATACGACCAGCTCACCGCTGACTTAAGCAGCGCTGGTATTGGAGTGCGTTACGGAGCTCAATTTTGTTCTACGCTCACTTCTTGCCTTTTAACGCCAATTTTGTAAAAATCTGTAATACCAGCGCTGCAGGTAAGTGAGCGGTGAGAAAAAAAATGCTCGTTAGCACCGCACAGCTCCTAACGCAAAACTCGTAATCTGGCCGATAGGGATTAGGTTTCATTTTTTTATTTTTGATAATTTGGTTTATTATTTTATGAACTGTAATGTTAGACTTTTTTATTTTTTGTAATTTTAGATTAATTTAAATTTATTTTTATTTTTTTGAAATAATGTTTTTTATTTTAATTGTAATTTATGTAATGGGGTTCATTTAGGGGGTGTTAGGTTAGGGGGCTTAGTGATTAGTTATTTGCAATATGGGTTAATGGCGGTTTGTGATATGGGGGCATGGCGGTTTAGGGGTTAATAGTTTAAATGGTTAGATTGTGTTGTGGGGCATGGTGGTTTAGGAGTTAATAGCTTAATTAGGTTAATTGCATTGTGGAGGTTGACGGTTTAGGGGTTAATAGAATTATTACGTTAATTGTGATACGGGGGCATGGGGGATTAGGGGTTAATAGTTTAAATAGATACTTTGTTATATAGGGGTTTGCTGATTAGGGGTTAATACATTAACATTGCGGTGGGGGGTTGCGGTTAAGGGGTAGAAGAAAATATACGTACCGCACTTGTATGCGGCGCTGTATATGTGATTGAGTGCAGTGTAAGGGTTACCATAGAAACCTATTAATGTTTTAGAAATCCAGCATCAAGTGGAAGCGTTAACACAACGCTAACTTACACCTACACGAAAAGAGCGACCGCACACAAAAGTGGAAACCTTTTCAATGGAAACCTGGTACTAAAATGGAGCCATAAATTACTTTTAGCTGTCGGCCGCTTACAGCTCCATTTTTAACGGCTCAATGGAGGTGAGCCCTGTGTTGGATAACAGAGAGGGATGGTGCAGGGCTTAAAAGGCTGGACATGCTACCCTCCAAGAATATGTAGACCTAATTTATTTATGCAACGATGCCCACTTACTTTGCACCTATTTTCTTCTACCACTAAAAAAATACATATATACAAATGATCTCCAGCTAGCAAAGTCCAATATTTTCATATTCTACTTAAAAATTAACAATTAAAGTGTATTGTAGAGTGCAATCTGCTAAGGCTTTCTTTGTTCTTGTTATTATCTCCCTCGTGGCCACGGCCGCTAGCCCCGGGGAAGAGGCCATTATTGTAACAAACTTATGCACAAAAATGTTTATGTCATTTTAGTGAAAGCACTAATTTTACTTTCTATATGGAAAAGTGTCCCGTCATGGGCCCCCCACAAACCCCTGCCTAGAACACACCTGTAAGAATGTTGGCTGTGTGTCTACAGTATTGTTATATCTGTTTCAAATACATTGACTGGTCTTTAGCAGTAAAGATCAATTAGTGTAAAATGCGTGGTACTAAGATAATGTGAGAGTGCATCATTTCCATAACAAAGGGTTAATTTTGTAGGAACATTGTGTAAGCTGTATCAAAAGAAACCACATAGAATAGGTAAAACAATGTTGGGACACCATGGAAACTAAAGCCCCAATTCTATGGATAAATATATAGACCAAAATTTAACATGCAGGATAACATGAATCAGACAAATAAAATAGCTAATATTGGGTTACGGTAAACTAATCATGGTATAAGTAAATGTCCTAGAGTCATTGCCCACGCTTTTAACATATAAACAGTCATGGTGTCAGATGTTAAAAAGCTTTTCCAACTCTGAGTATGGTTTATGTTAAAGCAAAGATCTCTAACGGTATGTTAAGGCGCAACAAGGTTAACGAAAGTCCTGGAGTAATTTCCTTCATCTTTCTTCCACAACTTAAATTTAAATAGACATTACTCACAATGTGTGAGTTATGGCACAAAAGTATGCTTCTATGCACTAATATTGAAATAATAAATCGAGATGAAATCTAAAGAAGGGAATTATTAAAAAATAACTTTTATTATTGTGATTAATAAGACAGCAAATAATAAATGGTGTTTTGCTGACCACATTAAATTTAAAAACACTCCACCTGTGTGGTAATGTACAGGGAGTGCAGAATTATTAGGCAAGTTGTATTTTTGAGGATTAATTTTATTATTGAACAACAACCATGTTCTCAATGAACCCAAAAAACTCATTAATATCAAAGCTGAATAGTTTTGGGAGTAGTTTTTAGTTTGTTTTTAGTCATAGCTATTTTAGGGGGATATCTGTGTGTGCAGGTGACTATTACTGTGCATAATTATTAGGCAACTTAACAAAAAACAAATATATACCCATTTCAATTATTTATTTTTACCAGTGAAACCAATATAAAATCTCAACATTCACAAATATACATTTCTGACATTCAAAAACAAAACAAAAACAAATCAGTGACCAATATAGCCACCTTTCTTTGCAAGGACACTCAAAAGCCTGCCATCCATGGATTCTGTCAGTGTTTTGATCTGTTCACCATCAACATTGCGTGCAGCAGCAACCACAGCCTCCCAAACACTGTTCAGAGAGGTGTACTGTTTTCCCTCTTTGTAAATCTCACATTTGATGATGGACCACAGGTTCTCAATAGGGTTCAGATCAGGTGAACAAGGAGGCCATGTCATTAGATTTTCTTCCTTTATACCCTTTCTTGCCAGCCACGCTGTGGAGTACTTGGACGCGTGTGATGGAGCATTGTCCTGCATGAAAATCATGTTTTTCTTGAAGGATGCAGACTTCTTCCTGTACCACTGCTTGAAGAAGGTGTCTTCCAGAAACTGGCAGTAGGACTGGGAGTTGAGCTTGACTCCATCCTCAACCCGAAAAGGTCCCACAAGCTCATCTTTGATGATACCAGCCCAAACCAGTACTCCACCTCCACCTTGCTGGCGTCTGAGTCGGACTGGAGCTCTCTGCCCTTTACCAATCCAGCCACGGGCCCATCCGTCTAGCCCATCAAGACTCACTCTCATTTCATCAGTCCATAAAACCTTAGAAAAATCAGTCTTGAGATATTTCTTGGCCCAGTCTTGACGTTTCAGCTTGTGTGTCTTGTTCAGTGGTGGTCGTCTTTCAGCCTTTCTTACCTTGGCCATGTCTCTGAGTATTGCACACCTTGTGCTTTTGGGCACTCCAGTGATGTTGCAGCTCTGAAATATGGCCAAACTGGTGGCAAGTGGCATCTTGGCAGCTGCACGCTTGACTTTTCTCAGTTCATGGGCAGTTATTTTGCGCCTTGGTTTTTCCACACGCTTCTTGCGACCCTGTTGACTATTTTGAATGAAACGCTTGATTGTTCGATGATCACGCTTCAGAAGCTTTGCAATTTTAAGAGTGCTGCATTCCTCTGCAAGATATCTCACTATTTTTGACTTTTCTGAGCCTGTCAAGTCCTTCTTTTGACCCATTTTGCCAAAGGAAAGGAAGTTGCCTAATAATTATGCACACCTGATATAGGGTGTTGATGTCATTAGACCACACCCCTTCTCATTACAGAGATGCACATCACCTAATATGCTTAATTGGTAGTAGGCTTTCAAGCCTATACAGCTTGGAGTAAGACAACATGCATAAAGAGGATGATGTGGTCAAAATACTCATTTGTCTAATAATTCTGCACTCCCTGTATATACTTAGATAACAGCAAGAATATCCAAAAGAATTATCGTATAGTATAGAATATGTTGATTTAACCTATATTGTGCTTACTATGAACTACTTTTTGCCTTATATTTGGCTTTAATATACAGCACAAATAGAGGTAATTTCCTTTTAAATAGATTCCATATAATAAAGGTTGAATTTGTTGAATCTCTGTGGAAATAAATCACAGTTTTGTCTCTTGTATTGGATAGATCAATAGTAGACTATATTTTAGTAAATTCACTTTCACACGAAATACTAATTGTATGAGAGATTTTGTATTGGGTATGAATTATTTGGCTGAGTAGATTGCCAAAGATGTTATAGTTGCAAGTGAAGATTGCAACATTGAATTGCTGCTTGTGTTACTTTTATTTTTGCTGTTGTCACTACTTATCCCTGTAACTTGAAAACGTCATAATAATTCACTGGTGTAGGAACAAAATATACATATTCTGTCTTGTTTGTTCATGTATGTAAGGTATATATTGTTTATAGGTGTGTTAATACCCATATGATGTTGTCCATATCTTGAATCAAAAGAAAGAGCCGTTAAAAATGATTGTATAGTATTACCAAATGACTCTGATGACACAATATGAACTTAAATATAGCAACTCGTGTGATCAATATTACATTGTTCTTATTGTAAGCATATATGAAATTCTAATCAATGATATTAAAATATATAAGTTGTTTGGTCTTTCAATAAGACTGAAGTTGCAATACACCAGCGATAGTAAAACATGGAAATAAGCCGTTAGAAGTATTATATATTGGCTGTGTCACTAATAGCACAGCATATGCTTAAATATGACGGCTTTTAAGTTAACATTACAGATGCGTTTTTGTAGATAGGTTTGATCTTCTATACTTCTGCCAAAACTTACAAAAATAGCAACAAAGAGTAAAAAGAAAAACAGACAAAAATAGTCTCGTTATACTCTTGTAAAATACCCACTGTTTTATCTACTATAGGTAGTTAATCCTGTGAATATATCTCTATTGATTGCTAGGAAACGGCTAGTTAACGTCTATATGAAACTGCTCATAGATCCTACATTAGTCTAATTAAAGATATTATTGCTGTTAAATTCTATTATTATTCTACCACAACAGGGAGCACATTAAAACAAACAGACCCCTGACGCTGCGTTTCTCTAATGCTTCCTCAGAGGGGGTTAGAGAAACACAGCGTCGGGGGTCTGTTTGTTTTAATGTGCTCCCTGTTGTGGTAGAATAATAATAGAATTTAACAGCAATAATATCTTTAATTAGACTAATGTAGGATCTATGAGCAGTTTCATATAGACGTTAACTAGCCGTTTCCTAGCAATCAATAGAGATATATTCACAGGATTAACTACCTATAGTAGATAAAACAGTGGGTATTTTACAAGAGTATAACAAGATGATTTTTGTCTGTTTTTCTTTTTACTCTTTGTTGCTATTTGTGTAAGTTTTGGCAGAAGTATAGAAGATCAAACCTATCTATAAAAACGCATCTGTAATGTTAACTTAAAAGCCGTCATATTTAAGCATATGCTGTGCTATTAGTGACACAGCCAATATAATATAACAAACTTCTAACGGCTTATTTCCCTGTTTTACTATCGCTGGTGTATTGCAACTTCAGTCTTATTGAAAGACCAAACAACTTATATATTTTAATACCATTGATTAGAATTTCATATATGCTTACAATAAGAACAATGTAATATTGATCACACGAGTTGCTATATTTAAGTTCATATTGTGTCATCAGAGTCATTTGGTAATACTATACAATAATTTTTAACGGCTCTTTCTTTTGATTCAAGATATGGACAACATCATATGGGTATTAAGACACCTATAAACAATTTATACCTTACATACATGAACAAACAAGACAGAATATGTATATTTTGTTCCTACACCAGTGAATTATTATAAGGCCGTTTTCAAGTTACAGAGATAAGTAGTGACAAACAGCAACAATAAAAGTAACACAAGCAGCAATTCAATGTTGCAATCTTCACTTGCAACTATAACATCTTTGGCAATCTACTCAACCAAATAATTCATACCCAATACAAAATCTCTTTTGTCACTCTCCCTCTTGCTTTAACTAACTGCGGGTGACATCTCTCCTAATCCTGGTCCCCAACAACTGCCTAGCCATGCACATCCATGTGTACCATCCCATAGACTCAGAAAACAAAACTATGGAAACCTTACTCCCATTCCTCTTGCATCAAAAGCCACTACCCCCTTTCACTTGCGCACTCTGGAACTCTCGCTCTGTTTGCAACAAGCTCACTTCTATACATGACCTCTTTATCTCCCGCTCCCTCAACCTTCTGGCCCTAACAGAAACCTGACTCTTTCCCCTAAACACAGCATCCACTGCTGCATTGTCACATGGGGGTCTCCACTTCAGTCACACTCCTAGGTCTGGTAATAGACAAGGAGGTGGTGTAGGTATTTTACTTTCCTCTCGTTGCAACTTTCAACAAATACAACCCATCTCTTCCCTCACATTTTCCTCATTTGAAACCCACATGATTGGCTCATTCTCCCCTCTCTCTATACGTGTTGCAGTCATATACCGACCCCCTGGCTCCTCAACTCAATTTCTAGATCACTTGGCTGCCTGGCTTCCTTATTTCCTTTCCTCAGTCACCCCTGCCCTCATTCTTGGCGACTTCAACATCCTTCTTGACAATCCCACTGCCTCCTCTGCAAAACAACTTCTACAACTACATAACCTTAAACTTAGCTCATTGTCCTCTGTTACTGAGGAAGAGGTTTCGGCACTTATACTGCGCTCTCACCTCACTACCTGTCCCCTTGACCCTATCCCCACACAGCTACTCCCCTCCCTCTCTGCTACCCTTACCCCTATACTAATACACATTTTCAACCTCTCCCTCAGCATCAGTATATTTCCCTCATCGCTGAAACATGCACTGGTCACACCTATCCTCAAAAAACCTTCCCTTGATCCTACCTCCCCATTTCCCTCCTCACTCTTGCCTAAAAGCTTCTCGAAAAACTAGTATATGCACGCCTATCCCATTTCCTTACGTTAAACTCCCTTCTTGACCCACTGCAATCTGGATTTCGTCCCCATCACTCCACACAGACAGCAATTGTTAAGGTTACCAACGACCTACTTACAGCAAAATCAAAAGGCCACTTCTCTCTGCTTATCCTCCTTGATCTGTCTGCAGCCTTTGACACTGTTGACCACCCTCTTTTGCTCCAAACCCTCCAATCCTTTGGCATCTGTGACACAGCCCTCTTGTGGCTCTCTTCCTAACTGTCAAACCGTACCTTTAGTGTAGCCTTCTCTGGGGCCTCCTCTGCCCCGTCACCACTTTCTGTCGGAGTACCGCAAGGCTCTGTCCCCTTCTCTTATTAATCTACATGTCATCACTAGGTTCCCTAATAAAGTCCCACGGTTTCCAATATCATTTGTATGCCGACGACACACAAATCTACTTCTCTGCACCAGACCTATCTCCTTCCTTGCTAACCCGTGTCACTAACTGTCTTTCTCACATCTCTTCCTAGATGTCCTCTCACTACCTCAAGCTAAATCTCTCCAAAACTTAGCTGCTCATTTTCTCCCCTTCTTCCAAAATCTCCACCCCCAATCTCTCTATAACTGTCGACAACTCCATCATTACCCCTTCCCTGCATGCCCGATGTCTTGGGGTCACATTTGACTCAGATCTTTCTTTCACTCCTCACATTCAGTCCTTGGCTAAAGCCTGCCGCTTCCACCTTAAAAACAAATGGTGCAGGTCTGATGAAACTGTGCTGTGACACTGAGAAACGCGTTGCTGGTGTTGTTTTTAACCTTTTAAATAAATACAGTATACACTTTGCTACCTGCTGCTGCACTTTACTTTATTGGACTTATCAACCTTTGTCCCACTTGTGGCTTTATACATTGACTACTATATCCAGGAGAGCATTTGCCACCTTATTTGCCACTTCATTTGCTGTGGCCACGGATATCCGGTGGGATTAACACTGCACCTTTGGACAATCTCTGCTGGAACGAGGACCAGACCAGTTTCCAGCTGCCTGGGAGTCTGCCGGGCGACTCTTTGGTTCCGGCCTGCCTGTACTGCTCATTAGTGCATTGGATCACGTGAGTAGGATCATCTACCCACCATTGTCTCTTATCCGATTTTAGTTTGACCTGCGCCATTTGGCGCCCTCTAGCTTTTATATTATAGATTTATTGTTTTTGTGTCGTGGCGTGACACACCAGAGGAGCTGCCGGAGAACTGTCTATGGACTTGGCCTTTCTCATTCTTCTGCTCTTGGATTTTGATTTGTTTTGTTTTATTTGGATTTGCTTTATTAGGATTTTAACAATTTTACAATTATTATTATCACATATGTGGGGTTTATATTGGCGCCTCTTATCGATACAGGTCCGGCTCACGTGGTTGCCGGCGGTGTATCTATATATTCTTTATCTTGATCTCTAAAATTAGACACTTCCTTACACAAGACACAAATAAGATTTTAAGCCACTCATTCTTTCCGACCTCGATTACTGCAACTCTGTCCTCTCTGGTCTCCCCACTTGCCGCCTAGCTCCTTTACAATCCATAATGAATGCCTCTGCCAGACTCATCTTCCTTACTCATCGCTCTTCATCTGCTGCACCTCTCTGCCAATCCCTTCACTGGCTTCCTCTTGCCTCTAGGATTAAACACAAAATCCTCACTCACATACAAAGCCCTCAACTCCCCCCTACTCTCAGACCTTGGGGGCTAGTTATCAAGCCGTCTACTTTTCTGGCTTCGCCGGCCCAATACGTCCGCCTAAGCTCGCCTACCTTCGCCGCCGCGGACCTGAAAAAATACGCCTAAGTTATCAAATAAAGCTGTCAAAAAGCCGCGGGGCGATGAGCAGCGGACTGTGACAGTTATCACTCATCCGATCTCGCTGCCCTTCGGCTTTTTCCCAGCTTTATTGCTAGCCTGTCACTAAGCACTCACACTAAACTGCACTGTTCTACCCCCTATACCGGCGCCCCCGGAGCCCCCCGCAACTCAATAAAGTTACTAACCCCTAAACCGCCGCTCCTAGACCCTGCCGCAACTCTGATAAATGTATTAACCCCTAAACCGCCGCTCCCGGACACCGCTGCCACCTACATTATACCTAGTAACCCCTATCCTGCCCCCCCTATACCGTCGCCCTCTATTATAAAATTATTAACCCCTATCCTGCTGATCCCGCACCTCTCCGCAACTAAATAAATAGTTTAACCCCTAAACCGCCGCTCCATGAACCCGCCGCAACCTATAATAAATTTATTAACCCCTATCCTGCCCCCCACTACGCCGCCGCCACTGTAATAAAATGATTAACCCCTAAACCTAAGTCTAACCCTAACCATAACGCCCCCCTAACTTAAATATTAATTAAATAAATCTAAATAAATTAACTCTTATTAACTAAATGAATCCTATTTAAAACTAAATACTTACCTTTAAAATAAACCCTAATATAGCTACAATATAAATAATAATTATATTCTAGCTATCTTAGGATTTATTTTTATTTTACAGGTACCTTTCAATTTATTTTAACCATGTACAATAACTATTAAATAGTTATTAACTATTTAATAGCTTACCTAGCTAAAATAAAGAGAAATGTACCTGTGAAATAAATCCTAACCTAAGTTACAATTACACCTAACACTACACTATACTTTAATAAATTATTCCTATTTAAACTAAATACTTACCTGTAAAATAAACCCTAAGATAGCTACAATATAATTAATAATTATATTCTAGCTATCTTAGGATTTATATTTATTTTACAGGTAACTTTGTATTTATTTTAGCATAGTTAGAATAGTTATTAAATAGTTATTAACTATTTAATAACTACCTAGCTAAAAGAAATATAAAATTACCTGTAAAATAAATCCTAACTTAAGTTACAATTAAACCTAATACTACACTATCATTAAATTAACTAAATAAACTACCTACAAAGAACTACAATGAAATACAATTACATAAACTAACTAAAGTACAAAAAATAAAAAAAGCTAAGTTACAAAAAATAAAAAATTAAGTTACAAACATGTTAAAAATATTACAACAATTTTAAGCTACTTACACCTAATCTAAGCACCCTAATAAAATAACAAACCCCCCCAAAATAAAAAAAATCCCTACCCTATTCTAAATTACATAAATTTCAAAGCTCTTTTACCTTACCAGCCCTTAAAAGGGCCATTTGTGGGGGCATGCCCCAAAAAGTTCAGCTCTTTTGCCTGTAAAATAAAAATACAACCCCCCCCCCAACATTAAAACCCACCACCCACATACCCCTAATCTAACCCAAACCCCCCTTACAAAAACCTAACACTAATCCCCTGAAGATCATCCTACCTTGAGTCGTCTTCACTCAGCCGAGCCACCGATGGAACTGAAGAGGACATCCGGAGCGGAAGAAGTTAATCCTCCAAGCGGCGCTGAAGAAATCTTCCATCCGATGAAGTCATCATCCAGGCGGCGCTGAAGAAGTCTTCGATCCGGCCGATGTCATCTTCAAAGAGGCGCTGAAGAGGTCTTCTATCCGGGCGAAGTCATCTTCCAAGCCGGGTCTTGAATCTTCCTTCCGCCGACGCGGAACCACCTTCTTCACCGACGGACTACGACGAATGACGGCTCCTTTAAGGGACGTCATCCAAGATGGCGTCCCCTCAATTCCGATTGGCTGATAGGATTCTATCAGCCAATCGGAATTAAGGTAGGAAAATCTGATTGGCTGATGGAATCAGCCAATCAGATTGAGCTCGCATTCTATTGGCTGTTCCAATCAGCCAATAGAATGCGAGCTCAATCTGATTGGCTAATTGGATCAGCCAATCGGATTGAACTTGAATCTGATTGGCTGATTCCATCAGCCAATCAGATTTTCCTACCTTAATTCCGATTGGCTGATAGAATCCTATCAGCCAATCGGAATTGAGGGGACGCCATCTTGGATGACGTCCCTTAAAGGAGCCGTCATTCGTCGTAGTCCGTCGGTGAAGAAGGTGGTTCCGCGTCGGCGGAAGGAAGATTCAAGACCCGGCTTGGAAGATGACTTCGCCCGGATAGAAGACCTCTTCAGCGCCTCTTTGAAGATGACATCGGCCGGATCGAAGACTTCTTCAGCGCCGCCTGGATGATGACTTCATCGGATGGAAGATTTCTTCAGCGCCGCTTGGAGGATTAACTTCTTCCGCTCCGGATGTCCTCTTCAGTTCCATCGGTGGCTCGGCTGAGTGAAGACGACTCAAGGTAGGATGATCTTCAGGGGATTAGTGTTAGGTTTTTGTAAGGGGGGTTTGGGTTAGATTAGGGGTATGTGGGTGGTGGGTTTTAATGTTGGGGGGGGGTTGTATTTTTATTTTACAGGCAAAAGAGCTGAACTTTTTGGGGCATGCCCCCACAAATGGCCCTTTTAAGGGCTGGTAAGGTAAAAGAGCTTTGAAATTTATGTAATTTAGAATAGGGTAGGGATTTTTTTTATTTTGGGGGGGTTTGTTATTTTATTAGGGGGCTTAGATTAGGTGTAAGTAGCTTAAAATTGTTGTAATATTTTTAACATGTTTGTAACTTAATTTTTTATTTTTTGTAACTTAGCTTTTTTTATTTTTTGTACTTTAGTTAGTTTATGTAATTGTATTTCATTGTAGTTATTTGTAGGTAGTTTATTTAGTTAATTTAATGATAGTGTAGTATTAGGTTTAATTGTAACTTAAGTTAGGATTTATTTTACAGGTAATTTCGTATTTCTTTTAGCTAGGTAGTTATTAAATAGTTAATAACTATTTAATAACTATTCTAACTAGCTAAAATAAATACAAAGTTACCTGTAAAATAAATATAAATCCTAAGATAGCTATAATATAATTATTAATTACATTGTAGCTATCTTAGGGTTTATTTTACAGGTAAGTATTTATTTTTAAATAGGAATAATTTATTAAAGTATAGTGTAGTGTTAGGTGTAATTGTAACTTAGGTTAGGATTTATTTCACAGGTACATTTCTCTTTATTTTAGCTAGGTAAGCTATTAAATAGTTAATAACTATTTAATAGCTATTGTACATGGTTAAAATAAATTGAAAGGTACCTGTAAAATAAAAATAAATCCTAAGATAGCTAGAATATAATTATTATTTATATTGTAGCTATATTAGGGTTTATTTTAAAGGTAAGTATTTAGTTTTAAATAGGATTCATTTAGTTAATAAGAGTTAATTTATTTAGATTTATTTAATTAATATTTAAGTTAGGGGGCGTTAGGGTTAGGGTTAGGTTTAGGGGTTAATAATTTTATTACAGTGGCGGCGGCGTAGTGGGGGGCAGGATAGGGGTTAATAAATTTATTATAGGTGGCGACGGTGTAGGGGGGGCAGATTAGGGGTTAATAAATGTATTATAGGTGGCGACGGTGTAGGGGGGGCAGGATAGGGGTTAATACATTTAATATAGGTTGCGGCGCGTTCAGGGAGCGGCGGTTTAGGGGTTAATATGTATAGAGTAGCTTGCGGTGGGCTCCGGGAGCGGCGGTTTAGGGGGTAATAACTTTATTTAGTTGCGGCGGTGTAGGGGGGGGTCAGATTAGTGGTGTTTAGACTCGGGGTACATGTTAGGGTGTTAGGTGTAGACAGCTCCCATAGAAATCAATGGGATGTCTGTCAGCAGCGAACTTGTACTTTCGCTATGGTCAGACTCCCATTGATTCCTATGGGATCCGCCGCCTCCAGGCTGGCGCTTTGAAAACCAGGTACGCTGGGCCGTAAAAGTGCCGAGCGTACCTGCTAGTTTTTTGATAGCTAGCAAAAGTAGTGAGAATGTGCCGCACTTGTGTGCGGAACATCTGGAGTGACGTAAGAATCGATCTGTGTCGGACTGAGTCCGGCGGATCGAAGCTTACGTCACAAAATTCTACTTTTGCCGGTCTCGAGCCTTTGATAACTAAGGCGTATCAGCCTCGCCACAAATACGCTGCGGAATACGCAGCGTATTTGAGGTTGACGGCTTGATAACTAGGCCCCCTTGTCTCCAGATACTCTCCCTCCTGTCCCCTTCGCTCTGCTCATGACCTCCTACTCTCCTCCTCTCTGGTTACCTCATCACTCCCGTTTACAGGACTTTTCCAGACTGGCTCCTATCTTGTAGAACTCTCTGCCTCGCTCCACAAGACTCTCCCCTAGTTTTGAAAGCGTCAAGTGCTCCCTAAAGACTCTACTGTTCAGGGATGCATACAACCTACGCTAACCTTACTTTATACCAGTTCTTCTCCTCCATTGCTATCCCCTAAACCCCCTTAGCATGTAAGCCAGCTGTTTATAGATCACCTTCTTAAGAGCTGACTACAACAGTGCAACTCTTGGCAGGGCCCTCTACCCATTTGCTGCCTATAATTGTTTTGTTGCACTCCGCATTTGTTTATAGCGCTGCGGAATCTGTTGGCATTCTACAAATAACCGATAATAATAATAATGCTGAATCTAATATGCTTGTGAAGAGATTTTTTCCCTTTCCGTTTACAGTATATGATGGTGGTTTCATTGATTCCTGTAGAACCATATATCTGTGCCACATGCATTAAAAGATGCCAGTGAGTGCCTCTCATCTGCGGCTTAGCCCAGAAACACTGCATCATCCTGTCATTTTACCCACTGGGGAGAGGCATGTGTCACACAACAAGCACCGTCTGATGCTGTGATATGAGCAAGGTGAAATGGAACAGAAACCACCAACAGAAACTAAATTGCTTGCACACAGTGCTGCTTAGACATAGCCGCGTGTTGCAATCCGTTTCTGAGTTTCCATTGTGTTGTGCTCTTAGAGGAACAAAACACTGGGAATCCCTGACGTGAAATGAATTTCTAACGTAGTACAATTAATTCTACTCAATGCTTGGACGTATTCCTTTCTCTCCTACGCATTCTCTAACCTTTTTTTTTATTATTTATTTATTAAATCCTCCGTGTACTAAGAAAGTGATCTACATTTAAGCATTTCATACTATTTGAATTTGATAGATACATCCTAGTGTACTGTACATTTGGTGCTGCACAGTAAAAGTATGGAATTGCAATAATTACAAATTATATTAGGGATTCCCAAGCACATTGTGCAGGATCATTATATAGGCTCTGTACCATCAGCAGTGAGGAACATTTAGACATTTAAATGAATCAAGCAAATTGCTGGTGTTTTTCAGTACAATGGCAACAAACGTCGTGCGTAGCAGTGATATATTTTATTTATGTTTGTTTCACATGTACTGCAGAACAAAATACACCTACTCCTGGAATATCGCAGACCCATCAATTCATATCATGAGATAGTGTATGTGACATACTATTTAAATTCTATGCAACAGCTCTATGGATAAGCAACCTTATAATACAAAAATTAGCTCAAAGATCAAATGTTGAAAGTCTAACCCTTTGTTATCATTCTGCAACAATTTCTTATTTCACCAACCATTTCTTTAATTTGTGTCAGTTGATACTAAATAGGGTTGCCACCCAGCCATCATTTTACCAACATAGGCCTAGTTTGCATTGAGGTGGTAAGGTTTAAACACTGGTAGTAATATGTAAATTCTCCAAAGACTTTAATGGCAATAAATATTTTTACCACCAGTTTCCAAAGTACCACCTCAATAGAAACTAGGACATGGCCGGTATTTTTAAGGTACAGGTCAAAGTTGAAAAAAAAGATTAAATATAGAAAAAAAGATGCTACCATGGTGAAACTTCTTCTAAGTGTGTTGGAAGGAATCTAAATATAAATCAATGACTATATACTGTATATATTTTAAAATATAATATTTATGTAAATTTATGCTAATGAGCATGGTCGGTACTAATACTAAAGCAGCGTTCTTAGGCTATCTGCTATCAGTCACTGCTGTGTGAGGTCTCACAGCTCCTGTGTGACCCAAAACTGCAGAAGTTGATACAACACAGTTTGAGTGTGCACCTTCAGCCTCAGCAGAAGAGAGAGTTACAGTTTTTGATTGGCTGTAGACTAGCTCTCTGCTTTTCAAAGATAGAAAAAAATGGCTGGCGAGCTAGGAGTATTGGGGCGATTTTATTGAAAATTTAAAAAAAATTATACTTGCAGGAAAATAATATAATTATTAAAAGTAATGACTAGTTAGTTTTCATTGGACCAGGTTTATGTCCCTTTAAAGGACAGTCTGGTCCAAAATAAACTTTCATGAATCAGATAGGGCATGTAATTTTAAACAATTTTTCAATTTACTTTTGTCACCAATTTTGCTTTGTTCTCTTGGTATTCTTAGTTGAAAGCTAAACCTAGGTAGGCTCATATGCTAATTTTGTAGACCTTGAATGCCACCTCTTATCTGAATGCATTTTGACAGTTTTTCACCACTTGATGGCATTAGTTCATGTGTGTCATATAGATAACATTGTGCTTACGCACGTGGAGTTACCTAGGAGCAAGCACTGATTGGCTTAAATGCAAGTCTGTCAAAAGAACTGAAATAAGGGGGCAGTTTGCAGAGGCTAAGATACAAGGTAATCACAGAGGTAAAAAGTGTATTAATAAAACTGTGTTGGTTATGCAAAACTGGGGAATGGGAAATAAAGGGATTATTTATCTTTTTAAATAATAAAAATTCTGGTGTAGGCTGTCCCTTTAAAGTAAACCTTGATAGCATACTTCAATATTAATAAATAAATAATATACAATTCTATACATTGTTGTACGGTCATCTGGACCCAAAGCTGAATATTTCATTGTAAATTATTCCCCCCCCCCCTTTACGTAATTTCCTTGCCCTCAGATTGGTCACAATGCCTTCCACCAATCAGAAAGCACATTAAAAAAATACCTGGGGTGCCTTACACCTCCCTAGCAATGCCTATGGTTACAAAATATGTTCTAGAAATGTCTTTGGTTTTGGGCTATGTGAGAGAAGGATTTTTCAACAGAAGAGAATTCAGCTAAAAGAAAACATTCAGGAAGCCAAGAGAGATAGATAGAACTGCATTAAATATGCACATTACAGGCTGCTGCAAAAAACAAGGTTCTCACCAACTTGAGAACAAACCTGCAATGTGCATTTGTCATCAGAATCATTCCTAAAGGTGATACATCCTAATCTAGGTGTCCTTCTACTTTTGTAACACGGAAATCTTAGCAGGAGGATTTATGTTCCGGTAGGAAGTGATCTATATTTAATTATGAGGATATAAATCTGCCTGGCTGATATACAGGGATACATCAGTGATGTGTAATACCCAACATTAAGAAGAAGTCTGCAGTATAGAGGTCACAGTGATGATCCCAAAACTCCTGGAAGAATCGTCAAGGTGATATTTATCAAATAGACTTTATCACTGGCAAGCAGCTTGTGTGTGATTAAGTACTTGCTTTGTCACCTGCGTCACATGCACGCAAAATCTGTATTAGACCTGTCCCAAACTAATTCAAGGTCCAAGCCATCACTATATATATATAAATATATATATAACAATCTTTACAGTTAAAGGGCCATGATACCCACATTTTTTCTTTCATGATTTAGAAAGAGAATGCATTTTTAAACATATTTCTAATTTACTTCTATTATCTAATTTGTTTTATTCTCTTGATATTCTTTGCTGAAAAGCATATCTAGATATGCTCAGTAGCTGCTGATTGGTTGCTGCACATAGAAGCCTCATGTGATTGGCTCACCCATGTGCATTGCTTTTTCTTCAAATGAGGATATCTAAAAAATGAAGCAAAAGAAATAATAGAAGTAAATTGTAATGTTGTTTAAATTTGTATGTTCTATCTGAATCATGAAAGAAATATTTTGGGTTTAGTGGCCCTTTAACTACTGGGAGAGGGGCAATGAAATGTGAGGCTGCTTTATCTGGCATGCAAGGGGTTACATAAACACCTCAACTATATTCTATGCCCATGCTGTAAGTTTACAGAAATTTGTTATTTAAAGGGAATTTTTTCCATCCTAAAAAATAATGTAAAGTCAAAGCTGTTTACATTTAAAATAAAAGTAATACAGCTATATTAATTGTATTTCCTAGTAATGCTCATTGGCTATACGTACAATTAGCATATGAACCAATCAGATATTAAAGTGATGGTAAATTTGAGCATTTAACAAACGCTAGGATTTACCATCGCTAAAAATAAAGTGGAATTTAAGTAATCACTTATTAAAAAAAGGGTACTAAACTCACCCTACTCAGCAGCTCCGACCGTTCATGGCACAGCACTCTCCTTCAATGAGCACCTCTAAACCAATAGACATGCGTGTCAGCTGACAGTGTTCTGTATGCCAGCACAGCTATTGGTTTAGAGGTGCAAACGTCACCTCATTGGAAGAAGAGTGCTGTGTCGTGGGCGGCCGGAGCTGCTGAGTTTAGCAAGCTGCCGCAGCACAGATAGGGTGAGTTTAGCACCCGTTTTTTAACCCCTTAAGGATCGGGCATTTCAGACAACAACAAAAAAACAAAAGACCAGAGCATTTTTAGCATTTTTGCCATCACTACATTTAAACAGAAATAGAGCCTTTTTTATATTTACCTATCAAAACTATATATTTTTTTTAGTAGACAACCCAAAGTATTGATCTAGGCCGATTTTGGTATATTGCATGCCATCATATCACCGCCAAATGCGATGAAATAAAAAAATTTTTTACTTTTTCACAATATTAGGTTTCTCACTGAAATTATTTACAAACAGCTTGTGCAATCAGGGCACAAATGGTTGCAAATGCTTCTCTGGGATCCCCTTTGTTCAGAAATAACAGACATATATGGTTTTGGCATTGCTTTTTGGCAATTAGAAGGCCGCTAAATGTCGCAGCGCACCACACTTGTATTATGCCCAGCAGTGAAGGGGTTAATTAGGTAGCTTGTAGGGTTAATTTTAGCTTTAGTGTAGAGATCATCCTCCCACCTGACACATCCCACCCCCTGATCCCTCCCTGACCCCTCTCAAACAGTTATCTTCCCTTCCCCTTCCCCCAAAAGTTACCCCCATCTTAAGTACTGGCAGAAATTCTGCCAGTATAAAAAATCAAAGTTTTTTTGTATTGTTTTTTAATATATTTTCTGCAGGGTAGTTTCCCCCCTTACCACCCTGATCCACCCAAACAGCTCTCTAAACCTCCTCCCTCTACCTATTTGCTGCAAATTAGGCAAAAAAAAATAATTAAAAAAAAATACCAATTTTTCCTGTAGTGTAGCTGCCCCCCCCTCGATACCATACCCCCTCCCTCTCCCAGATCCCTTTCCGTCAACGGATCCCACATAGGATCCCCCTTATTGCCCCTTCTTCCCACCTCACTGACGCGGCTCTTATTTTTTTTTTTACCCTTGCCTGTAGCGAGGCATAGCGGTCCCACCCGCTCCCGCCCTCCTCCCGGCCCCTATAGCGATGGGACGCCCACCCGCCTCCCTCCTTACCGTCCCACCCACCAACGATCAGCATCTGTAATTCTGCATATCTATTTCTGCAGTGCCTCACTATTTTTAGTGAAATCGCAGCAGAGAGAAGCCCAAGA
This sequence comes from Bombina bombina, assembly GCF_027579735.1. Classification (NCBI taxonomy): domain Eukaryota; kingdom Metazoa; phylum Chordata; class Amphibia; order Anura; family Bombinatoridae; genus Bombina; species Bombina bombina. Next base: position 222,773,161 of record NC_069507.1, read on the forward strand.
CTGCAGCAAAGTACAGGGTACGTTTCTGGTCCTTAAAGGGATAGTAAACCTCAAAAATAATGTGATATAATTCTGCACATAGTGCAGAATTATATAACATTATATTAGAGCAAACATTATAAAACATAATATCCCCTTTGAATTTTTTAAAAAAACTGCTGTTTTACAGACCCGCTCTCTATGATCTTCTGAGCGGGTCTGTTTTTTTCAAACAGCGCATCGGGCCAGCTTTATGCGCTATTTGAAAAAAAGCAATGACGAATCCGGCTTCCTCCAATCACGGCTTCCCCCCCAGAACAAACATTTCCTGAGGCCACGCCCCATGATTGGAGGGACCCGGTTTCTTTATTGCTGTGCTAAGTAAGAGAAGTAAGAGAAGTGGGCGGGGGATCGCTGGTCCGGCTTGGAAGAAGAAAAAGGTAAGTATTTTAACAAAACTGATGTAATGTAAACTTTCATGAATGAAAGTGCCACTGTTTTTAATAGTATTTTTATAAACTGGGCACTGATTCATGAAAATTTACATTCACTTTAAAGAGATTTTTCTTCCCAAATTTCTTAAGCACAAAAGATGTTTAAATGCTCTTTCATATGGATGATAAAATGTTTTAGTACAAGATAGCTTTGCATAATTTATACAGTGAAATGCAAGTGGTTATAGATAATACTATGTAATGAACTGGCAAACAATCCTTTGTGTATAAAAAAACTCTTTATAGCAATAAAATGTCATATTTCAGAACCTCTGTACTTGATCTATAAAGACAAAATATTGTTTCAAAACTGAATACAAATTTACAATTATGGACTTTAAAAGGGAATATTTTTATAATTACATTACTATATGCATTTCATCTCTCTCTCTTTCTTTCTTTCTCTCTCTCTCTCTCTCTCTCTCCTGTAAATATATCTCTTTCTCTCTCTCTCTCTCTCTCTCTCTCTATCTCTCTCCTGTAAATATATCTCTCTCTCTCTCCTGTAAATATATCTCTTTCTCTCTCTCTCTCTCTCTCTCTCTCTCTCTCTCTCTCTCGTAAATATATCTCTTTCTCTCTCCCTCTCCTGTAAATATATCTCTTTCTCTCTCTCTCTCTCTCCTGTAAATATATCTCTTTCTCTCTCTCTCTCTCACGTCAGTCGCCGTCGCCAGTTGCGCATGCATCCTCAAAGGAATGTTGGCTGCGCGAGGCAGCCAAAAGAATGTTGGCTGCGCGAGGCTGCCAAAACAATGTTGGCTGCGCGTACAGCCAAAAGAATCCACCTGGATGCAGCGAAGGCAAACCCGAAGCCTCAAAAAAACACGCAACCACAAGAAATTTAAAAAACGAATACGAAATAACTAAAAAAAAAAAAAAACTCCCACACGAAGTATTAACAAACACCTAAACCGCCACATCGCAAAACAATAAAGTAATTAATACCTAATCAGCAAATAACATAATTAAAATATTAACCCCTAAACCGCCAACCCCCACATCACATTAACCTAATTAATCTATTAACCCCTAAACACATCGCAATAAATCTATTTAACCTATTAACCCCTAAACCGACAAACCCCAACATTGCAATAAACCTAATTAACCTATTAACCCCTAAACCCCCACATCGCAATAAACCTAATATATTTACCCCTATACCACCAAACCCCACAACGCAAATGACTAAATTAATTACTAAGCCCCCTAACCTAACACCCCCTAAATTAACCCCAATTACTACTAAATTACAATTAAAATAAAAAATCCTAACATTAAATTACAAAAATTTAAAAAATCTAAAATTACAGAAAAAAAAACTAAATAAAAATAAAAAAAAAATTATACTTAATCCATATGGAAATAAAAAAGCCCATCCAAAATAAAAACACCCCCTAATCTAAACTACCAAGGGCCTTTTGTAGGGCTATGCCCTAAGTTAAACAGTTCTTTTACATTTAAAAATTACTAAATCCCCCCTAACAGTAAAAAAAACCCCACCCACCAAACCCCCCAAAATAAAAAAAACTAAACACTAAAAAAACCTAAACTACCCATTGCCCTTAAAGGGGCATTTGTATGGGCATTACCCTTAAGAGGGCATTCAGCTTTTTTACTGCCCTTAAAAGGGCAATCAGCTCCTTTTCAAGCCCATTAAAACCCTAATCTTAAAAAAAAAATAAAAAAAATAAACAAAATAAAATAAAAAAATCCTAAAACTAAGCCCCAAATAGGTGCTCACCATTCCTGAAGTCCGGCGGAGAAGGTCTTCTTCCAGGCGGCTCTATCATCTTCTATCTTCATCCGGAGCGAAGGCAGCGTTGAGCGGAGGTGCGAGCTGGCTTCCCCGCTGCACGGATCCTCAGTGGTGGTCCTCACCGCTGGAGGCTCCTCTTCATTCGATCGTCCATCGCACTCTGAAGATTGAATACAAGGTACCCCATACTGACGCAGAGGACCACCGCCGCCGAGGATCCACGCGTCGGGGAAGACAGCTCCGCACCTCCGCTCCTTGCCGCCTTCGTTCTGTATGAAGATAGAGGATGATGGAGCTGCCTGGAAGAAGCCCTTCTCCACCAGACTTCAGGAACGGTGAGTACCTATTTGGGGCTTAGTCTTAGGCTTTTTTTTTTTTTTTATATATACATAGATTTTGACGGCAGATAAGAGCCATAGGCCCAGCAAGTCTGTCCAATATTTCCTAAAAGTATAAACTTATCTAGTTTGTAGGATAGCCTTATGCATGTCCCATGCATTCTTGAAGTGCCCTAAAGTGTCATTACCCCTACTTGTGGAAGTTTATTCCATTAATCAATCACCCTTTCTGTAAATAAGTGCTTCTGCAAATTACTCCTAAATCTACTAGTCTTTAGCTTGAGATCATGACCCCTTGTTCTTGAATTATTATTTTTATGAAAAATACCCACAACCTCAGCTTTACTAAGCCCCTTAATATACGTAAAAGTTACTATCTTATCACCTCTTTCCATTCTCTTTTCTAAGCTATACATATTTACATCATTGAGCCTCTACTAGAAAGAGTTTTTTTTTTATATCCTTCCAGAGATATGGCCTCCAGAACTGCACACAATACTCAAGATGAGGCCTAACTAATGATTTGGCATAAGAACCTTACTATTTCTGCTGCAAATACCTCTACCAATAAATCCAAGCATTCTGCTGGCCTTACTCGCGGCAATACCTCATTGTTTATGAACGTTTAAATCATCGGAAATAATAATTCCGAAGTCCCGTTCCTCATTTGTAACAGCCACTAAAGTGTCATCGAGTCTGTAATTTTGTACTTTGTTAAACTTTAGATCCCAGTCATTTGTCCAGCCCTCCAATTTGTTTTATATCATTTCTTATTTGTTTACCCCCTACTCCTAGAACATCTACTCTTTTTTTGTATCATCTGCAAACAGACATAGTTTCCCCTGTAGCACTTTACTGATTTCATTGATAATTATGTTAAACAAAACTGGCCCCAGAACTGACCCCTGAGGAACACCACTAGTATCTGCCCCCTTTGCAGAATGTACTCCATTTACTAAGACACTCTGTTCTCTATCCTTAATCCAGCATTCAACCCAATTCACAATTTTTTAATCTATACAGGCGATACAGTTTTGTGAATAAGTTTGTTGTGTGGGATGGTGTCAAATGTCAAAAAAGATTAGTGCTATTTCCATTTTTTTTAGCATCCCTTAAAGGGACATTGTACACTAGATTTTTCTTTGCATAAATGTTTTGTAGATGATTAATTTATATACCCCATCTGGGAGTGTTTTTATAAATGTATAGTTTTGCATATTTTTTCATAACATTGTGCTGACTCTATAACCAAGCCCCAAAGTTTCAGATATATACTGATTTATGCGGCTCCTGTTGGTATAATATGTCTTTTCAAATGCAGGGGGGGGGGGTCAAACAGTCCCTTTTTCACGGCCCCTTTTAGTGGGTGTCCCAGTCTAACCTCATCAACAGTGCTAAACTGGGAGCTTCTTAGTAAGTTTTTTAAAGGTTTTATACTGGATTTTTATATCAGTATATCTGCATATTATTCTTTATAGTAGTGTCTATTGCATGCAGTTACATGAAAATTGGTGTATACTGTCCCTTTATTGTAGTTATTCAGGGGCGGATTTATGAAATGGCGGGCGCCGGGTGGACATGATTCGCTGTAGCGAATCATGTCCACCTGACAACGCTAAATGTCGACAGCATACGCTGTCTGCATTTAACATTGCACAAGCATTTCTGGTGAAATGCTTGTGCAATGCCGCCCCCTGCAAATTTGCAGCCAATCGGCCGCTAGCAGGGGCTGACAATCATCCCGATCGGATCAGGATGATTGCAGTCGGCCAGAAATTAAGGAGCAGCTTCCTAACTTCAGTTTCCGGCGAGCCCGAAACTTCGGGGGTAGGTTGCAGCATCCCCTGCTTAATAAAATCTACCCCTCTATCTTAACAATCTTTTGTGAAGACAGAACATAAGTAATCATTGAGACAGTCTGCAATTTGCTTATCTCCTTCTACTATTCTACCATCAACTGTTTTTAATTTTCATATTTCAACCTTAGTTTTTCTCCCGTTGCTGATATATCTAAAGAAGGTTCTGTCTCAATGTTTTACTGACTGTGTTATCATATCTTGGGCATGATTTATAGCCTTCCTAATTAACTGCTTTCTATAAGCTATCTTTTTTGTCTTTACAGCATGTGCTATTTCTTTGGAAAACCATATTTGTTTCCTCTTTCTTTTACTTTTACAGATATTCCTAATACAGAGTGCGGTTGCATCTAAAATGGCAAACTTCAAAAATTCTCACTTTTCTTCAGCCTCCGTTAAAAGAGTTATTCAGGTATTCTCCCATGTATGAAAAATTAGCCTTCATTAAGTCTAAAATGTTACAGTGCCTGCACATGAATACTAAACCAAACATCTGATACTGTATCACTATTTGTTTTATAAATATGTTTATTTTGTGAGATGAATTTATTACAGATATAATAATCATTATATGCAGTCAGGAACATATAGAACAAGAAGCAAAGCTAAATACAATAGCTGTATCACTATTTGTATTAAATCAAATACAGTTTCCTTTCGAGTTGGTTCCTTAAAGGGACAGTCTAGGCCAAAATAAACTTTCATGATTCAGATAGAGCATGTCATTTTAAACAATTTTCCAATTTACTTTTATCACCAATTTTGCTTTGTTCTCTTGGTATTCTTAGTTGAAAGCTTAACCTAGGAGGTTCATATGCTAATTTCTTAGACCTTGAAGCCCACCTCTTTCAGATTGCATTTTAACTGTTTTTCACCACTAGAGGGTGTTAGTTCACGTATTTCATATAGATAACACTGTGCTCGTGCACGAGAAGTTATCTGGGAGCAGGTACTGATTGGCTAGACTGCAAGTCTGTCAAAAGAACTGAAAATAGGGGCAGTTTGCAGAGGCTTAGATACAAGATATTCACAGAGGTTAAAAGTATATTATTATAACTGTGTTGGTTATGCAAAACTGGGGAATTGGTAATAAAGGGATTATCTATCTTTTAAAACAATAAAAATTCTGGTGTAGTTTAGACTGTCCCTTTAACCAATTGCTCAAGTGATTCCCTTTGTAAAGATTCAAGCATATAACGGTTTCTATCTGATCTAGCATAGGGAATCTTCCAGTCTATATCTGGTAGATTTAAAGGGACATTAAACCCCAAAAATGTATTTCAGGATTCAGATAGAGAATACGTTTTTAAACAACATTCTCATTTACTTCTATTATCTAATTTGCTTCATTCCTTAGATATCCTTTGTAGAAGAAATATCAAAGCACATAGGTGAGTCATTCACACCAGGCATCTATGTGCACCCACCAATCAGCAGCTACTGAGCCTATCTAGATATGATTTTCAGCAAAGGATATCGCGAGAATGAAGCAAATTAGATAAAAGAAGTAAATTAGAAAGTTGTTTAAAATTGCATGCTCTTTCTAAAAATCATGAACGGAAAAAATTGGATTTCATGTCTCTTTAAGTCCCCCGTTACTATAACCTTACCCTTCATAGTCATTTTGATTATTTAATCTATTAGCAGATTGTCCAGTCTTTCATCCTGTGATGGAGGCTAATACATAAACCCTATTCTAAACACATGTTTATCCCCACTTTCCACAGTCACCCCCCTCACCCACTGTTGCTGTCCCTTTGTGCCTAGCCACTGCCCACCTACCTCCACCAGTAACTCTGCATCCACCTGCAGTGGCTCTACATCCAGAATGACCATAACTCCTCCCACAGCCTCCCTGACTCAGTTCCTAGCTACCTGACCTCTGCAGGGATCTCTGGTAAGTGTTTGCCCCCTCCCCCACACTAAATTTCATTTCTGGAACTGCCACTGATATAACCAATATTGTTGATACCATTAAATCTTATCAAGGTGAAGCCTTCTTAGGAATCAGACAACACAAATGAGAGAAGAGGATTTTTTCATTTTTTTTATCTGAAACCTTTTTTTTTCCCTGTGGTTTATTAGCTCTTAGTGGAAAATTATTTTCCACTACTTGTGTAAAAGGAATCACACAGTTCTGCCAACTTTGTATTTCCCAAGACAAATCTAGTACTCTGTTTATTTATATTACATGCCCTGAAAATAATCTTTCATCATAATTGCCAGTGAAGTATATTTTATACAGGAAGTCATATCTTGCTTTCCTTTCATGTAAATACACGCAAGCATCCTAAATCACGTTCCGCATGAAATTATAATAATTTCACTAAATATTAATAAATTAAAACCATACAATCAATAATTCCTTAAATGTGTTATCCCTAAGACTAAAATTCAATTTTTATTCCATAGGAAAAAGGAAATGCAAAAAGCTTAAAACATTTGTTATAAAGAAAGTATTTTATTTTTACTCTGTGAATTAAAAGTTCCATAAAATTAAAAGAATATTCTAATGTAAAGATCACATGGTCTGATTTGTTAAATTGTGTTATTTTTGCATTATTGGCCCTAGCTTACAATGTGATTAACCCCTGCAAAGGGATTAAACACATAGGTAAAGTATTGCAGTCCTTAAAGGGACAGTCTGTGAATATCTTGTATCTAAGCCTCTTCTGACAGCCCCCTGGTCACATGGCTATTTATTTATTTATTATCTATTGACTTGCATTTTATCTAATTAGATAAGAACAAATGCAAAAAATAGTACACTGCGTAAAAAGTTCAGTATATCAAATGGCTGCTATATAACTACTGTTAGGTAGAAGCTAAGAACAAATAGTCTTGAAAAAGGCCCTATTCAGGACCGAAACGCGTAGACCTATTGAGACACTACAGCTTGAGTTTACCAGCAATTCCTTTTGTGTGGGGTTCCGGTAAGCCTAATACACTATAGGGCATGACATATATCACCTAGGTTTTGCACATTGTTTATTTGTTTTTTTCCAGGTTTTGTTTCCAGGATCTGATTCATGAGGAAATCACGGATTACAATTTAATTTTAGGATCACACATCATATAGGAAAAAAATATCTTTTGTGACCACTATTTTTTCTATTTCTATTTTTTTTTGTGACGTTGGAATATTCAATTTTTATTTTTAATGTGTCAATATATATTTTTTCAGTATTTTTTTCTTGAGGATTCCTATATTTCACAGATTTCTTTGGGAACTTTCTAGAGACTTTTTTTCACTAAATTCACTGTATCATTACCATATAGTTATATTAGCCTTATTGTATTGTCAGGGTCCCATTGTGCTTTTATGTGTATAAGCCTTGTTTTATTTTAATTTGTTTTATTGTAATTTGATTTTATCATATCAATTTATTAAAAATTTTGGTTCTGAAAAACTTTGTTTACATGGGAAAACAGTCCAACAACCGCTTTCTTTGTCCCATAAACTACTTCAGGCTTTGGAGGTACACACTCTGCCAAACTACACAATTAAATGGCCCCAGGACTTACATTTGGTTATAGACCAAGCAGGCTGGGAGAAAATCTTTCGCAACACGAGTAAATCCTCCATCTCTCCGCAAATCCTAAAGCTTAATTATAAGGTTCTTATGAGGTGGTATCTGACTCCTGCTCGCTTACACTCCATCTACCCGGAGGCCTCTAGCCTCTGCTGGAGGGGATACGGGGAACATGGCTCACTGATACATGTATGGTGGCAGTGTCCTGGCCTGGTCCCATTCTGGAAGGCAATCAAATCACACCTCCAGAAAATCCTAACACCAGATATCACACTCACCCCTAGGATTGTCTCCAGAAAATCAAGTGTAAACTAAGATTACGCCTATACAAATTTTCCTAAATGCAGCCAAATCCCTCATAGCCAGGCACTGGAAGTCCCCCGTAAGACTCTTCATCACATCATGGCTAGATAGAGTGGAAGATCTTTTGGATCTTGAGGAACATGGTCACCTGAAGTATAACTCCAATGTCTCTTTTGCAAAGATTAAATTTCTGTGGGAAGAATCTCTTTATTCCCCATAATACATAAAAACAGCCTGATCTCCCTTCTCCTCTATACAGGATCTGGTGGATTGATCTCCCTTCTCCTCCGTATTCCTTTCCCCTTCCCAGTATCTCCCCTTCCGTCATCCCTCTTTTCCCTCTCCTTTTCCCTTTACAATTTAGGGACACCTGTCAGATTTTTCTGCTTAACCAAGAGGAGGTAAAAGATGTACCACTTGAATCTATGGTCTCCGCACATTAAAGGGACAGTCAACACCAGAATTTTTGTTGTTTTAAAAGATAGATAATCCCTTAATTACCAATTCCCCAGTTTTGCATAACTAACACAGTTATAATTATACAATTACCTTGTATCTAAGCCCCCTTATTTCAGTTATTTTGACAGACTTGCATTTTAGCCAATCAGAGCTGTCTCCATGGTAAATTCACGTGCATGAGCTCAATGTTATCTTTATGAAACACGTGAACTAATACCCTCTAATGGTGAAAAACTATCAAAATGCATTTAGATTAGAGGCGGCCTTCAAGGTCTAAGAAATTAGCATATGAACCTCCTAGGTTTAGCTTTCAGCTAAGAATACCAAGAGAAGAAAGCAAAATTGGTGATAAAATTAAATCGGAAAGTTGTTTAAAATTACATGCCCTATTTGAAACATGAAAGTTTTTTTTGGACTTGACTGTCCCTTTAAGCTTTAAATATGTGAACTAACTTACGGTTTATGGTTTATTGTTAATTGTTTTAAAAATTTTTTTTACAAAGATGGGAATGTAATTAGCCTTTGAGTGTATCAAGCTGACACTGTCTAATGAATGTTGTTAACAAATGACTTGTTCTTATATTTGTTATATGCTATCTTCCCTCAATAAATATATATATAAAAAAAAATTTGGTTCTATATATTTTATCCACACACTTTAGCCTTGTTAGGCCCTACTAAGCCCTTTGAGTTTCTTTTAGCCAATTAGTGCTGTGTCCTGCACAACTCCACATGATTGAGCACAATGTTATCTATTTGGCACACATGAATTAGCAGTCTCTTGTTGTGAAAAGCTAAAAAAAAAGCATGTGATAAGAGGCTGTCTGTAGTGTAAAAAATGAGAAAGTTGCATGCTCTATCTGAATCATGAAAGAAAAAAATTGGGTTTCATATCCCTTTAAATTTAAGTTTAACCCCTTTGCTGTTAAAACATACAGATATATTCAAGAAATAGTGCAATAATAAAATGCTCTTACCCATTAAAGCATTTCCTTTTTTGCATTTTTGCGCCCCTTTAAAGGGAAAGTGTACTCAGACAAACATCAGGTAAGAGTTGTTTGTATTTAAAGCTGATTCAGAACACACATTTTACAAAGGGCTGCTCTCTCCAATCCCCAGTGGGGGTTAATCTGTTCCTGAGGTATTTTGTTTAAGTAGCCATGTGTGAAAGTCACAATAAAATCAGATTAAAGGCTAGATTTATCAAAGCAATTCGCCTGTAATTGCGGGCAAAATAACGCATAAGCACCAATCGCCATATTTCTGAAAGCAATCTGCGCATATAATTGTGCAAATCTAAGAGAAACTTCTTCGCACTCCGCTTGCATTTGCCTAGGCGCATGGTTTGCTTAGGCGCATGGGCGCGCTCCCGAGTGTACCAATATACATTAGTAATAGGCATAATTTCACAGCCGACCTACAAATACGCCCAGTTTCTTATTTATCATTGCATTGCGCCGATAGGAAGCTGAAATGTCTCCTTAAATTGCGTGTTCTATATTGCGAGCACCATTATCATACATGCTTTTACATCTTGTGATGTAGTACTTTCTTCTTTTAACTCATTTTTCAAAGGCTCGGCACCAAGAAGAGACTGTTATTGCCAGAAATTTGCGCTTCCACAGGCACATACGGGTACAAAGAGTTTTATATATATATATATATATATATATATATATATATATATATATATATATATATATATTGATATATATATATTGATATATATATTGATATTGATTTTTGCAATCTTAAATTACCAACATATGGCAAAAACAGCACGTAACCATATTATATAATATAAATATGCGCAAAACAGATTCCTAAAAAACGCTTTTTTTATAATCAAGACGTGGCAGCATAAATATTTATGTATTTATATACATTTAATATAAATGTACTGTGATAAATAGGGAGTAAATGCTTTTTCCGACAGGTGATGTGAAATTTATCATTATTATGCCCCAGCTCACCTTTTACTAAACACGCAAAATTACATTAATTTTTTTCAGAAATTCAGGCGCACATGTGCGCTTCTCCGGAGGCGAGCTGGGGCGCAGTTACAGGCGAAGCACATACAGAGTTCACCTAGCCTTTGATAAATCTACCCTTAACTGTCCTAAACTCAACACTGTTGTGTTTTTTTACTGTAAGTTATCTGTTGATCTTTGATTGGAACAGGAGAGTGTACGGTGCTAGTTATATATAGAGAACCCAAGAGCATATTTTGTCTAGGGATTCTAAAAAGTTCTCTGGGCTGGTGAGATTCTATAAGAATGCTCGTCAGTACTTCTGTCTCTAATATATTTCTATAAAGCCATTTTTTTACCCTGAAAACAGGGTGTCTCGCTAATGGGCGTATATTGCAAAGGCGATGCATACATTATAAAAGTGCAAAATGAAAATCGTAATTTAAAAATCTTACAAAACAAATAATTGAACCATTGTAACAAAATTCTTCACCAAAAGTCATATTTTATCAAAAACTAAATCGTATTAAATATGCACTTCGTAAATCGTAATTTAAGTACAATGGATGCCAAAAACACACAGAAATTCATGCTTATAAGTACAAAGTATAAAGCGCAATTCTTGTTTTTTCGTAAAATGGGCTGAACAACAGAATTTATGTTTACCTGATAAATTACTTTCTCCAACGGTGTGTCCGGTCCACGGCGTCATCCTTACTTGTGGGATATTCTCCTCCCCAACAGGAAATGGCAAAGAGCCCAGCAAAGCTGGTCACATGATCCCTCCTAGGCTCCGCCTACCCCAGTCATTCGACCGACGTTAAGGAGGAATATTAGCATAGGAGAAACCATATGGTACCGTGGTGACTGTAGTTAAAGAAAATAAATTATCAGACCTGATTAAAAAAACCAGGGCGGGCCGTGGACCGGACACACCGTTGGAGAAAGTAATTTATCAGGTAAACATAAATTCTGTTTTCTCCAACATAGGTGTGTCCGGTCCACGGCGTCATCCTTACTTGTGGGAACCAATACCAAAGCTTTAGGACACGGATGAAGGGAGGGAGCAAATCAGGTCACCTAAATGGAAGGCACCACGGCTTGCAAAACCTTTCTCCCAAAAATAGCCTCAGAAGAAGCAAAAGTATCAAACTTGTAAAATTTGGTAAAAGTGTGCAGTGAAGACCAAGTCGCTGCCCTACATATCTGATCAACAGAAGCCTCGTTCTTGAAGGCCCATGTGGAAGCCACAGCCCTAGTGGAATGAGCTGTGATTCTTTCGGGAGGCTGCCGTCCGGCAGTCTCGTAAGCCAATCTGATGATGCTTTTAATCCAAAAAGAGAGAGAGGTAGAAGTTGCTTTTTGACCTCTCCTTTTACCAGAATAAACAACAAACAAGGAAGATGTTTGTCTAAAATCCTTTGTAGCATCTAAATAGAATTTTAGAGCGCGAACAACATCCAAATTGTGCAACAAACGTTCCTTCTTTGAAACTGGTTTCGGACACAGAGAAGGTACGATAATCTCCTGGTTAATGTTTTTGTTAGAAACAACTTTTGGAAGAAAACCAGGTTTAGTACGTAAAACCACCTTATCTGCATGGAACACCAGATAAGGAGGAGAACACTGCAGAGCAGATAATTCTGAAACTCTTCTAGCAGAAGAGATTGCAACTAAAAACAAAACTTTCCAAGATAATATCTTAATATCAACGGAATGTAAGGGTTCAAACGGAACCCCCTGAAGAACTGAAAGAACTAAATTGAGACTCCAAGGAGGAGTCAAAGGTTTGTAAACAGGCTTAATTCTAACCAGAGCCTGAACAAAGGCTTGAACATCTGGCACAGCTGCCAGCTTTTTGTGAAGTAACACAGACAAGGCAGAAATCTGTCCCTTCAGGGAACTTGCAGATAATCCTTTTTCCAATCCTTCTTGAAGGAAGGATAGAATCTTAGGAATCTTAACCTTGTCCCAAGGGAATCCTTTAGATTCACACCAACAGATATATTTTTTCCAAATTTTGTGGTAAATCTTTCTAGTTACAGGCTTTCTGGCCTGAACAAGAGTATCGATAACAGAATCTGAGAACCCTCGCTTCGATAAGATCAAGCGTTCAATCTCCAAGCAGTCAGCTGGAGTGAAACCAGGTTCGGATGTTCGAACGGACCCTGAACAAGAAGGTCTCGTCTCAAAGGTAGCTTCCAAGGTGGAGCCGATGACATATTCACCAGATCTGCATACCAAGTCCTGCGTGGCCACGCAGGAGCTATCAAGATCACCGACGCCCTCTCCTGATTGATCCTGGCTACCAGCCTGGGGATGAGAGGGAACGGCGGGAACACATAAGCTAGTTTGAAGGTCCAAGGTGCTACTAGTGCATCCACTAGAGCCGCCTTGGGATCCCTGGATCTGGACCCGTAGCAAGGAACTTTGAAGTTCTGACGAGAGGCCATCAGATCCATGTCTGGAATGCCCCACAGCTGAGTGACTTGGGCAAAGATTTCCGGATGGAGTTCCCACTCCCCCGGATGCAATGTCTGACGACTCAGAAAATCCGCTTCCCAATTTTCCACTCCTGGGATGTGGATAGCGGACAGGTGGCAGGAGTGAGACTCCGCCCACAGAATGATTTTGGTCACTTCTTCCATCGCTAGGGAACTCCTTGTTCCCCCCTGATGGTTGATGTACGCAACAGTTGTCATGTTGTCTGATTGAAACCGTATGAACTTGGCCCTCGCTAGCTGAGGCCAAGCCTTGAGAGCATTGAATATCGCTCTCAGTTCCAGAATATTTATCGGTAGAAGAGATTCTTCCCGAGACCAAAGACCCTGAGCTTTCAGGGATCCCCAGACCGCGCCCCAGCCCATCAGACTGGCGTCGGTCGTGACAATGACCCACTCTGGTCTGCGGAATGTCATCCCTTGTGACAGGTTGTCCAGGGACAGCCACCAACGGAGTGAGTCTCTGGTCCTCTGATTTACTTGTATCTTCGGAGACAAGTCTGTATAATCCCCATTCCACTGACTGAGCATGCACAGTTGTAATGGTCTTAGATGAATGCGCGCAAAAGGAACTATGTCCATAGCCGCTACCATCAACCCGATCACTTCCATGCACTGAGCTATGGAAGGAAGAGGAACGGAATGAAGTATCCGACAAGAGTCTAGAAGCTTTGTTTTTCTGGCCTCTGTCAGAAATATCCTCATTTCTAAGGAGTCTATTATTGTTCCCAAGAAGGGAACCCTTGTTGACGGAGATAGAGAACTCTTTTCCACGTTCACTTTCCATCCGTGAGATCTGAGAAAGGCCAGGACGATGTCCGTGTGAGCCTTTGCTTGAGGAAGGGACGACGCTTGAATCAGAATGTCGTCCAAGTAAGGTACTACAGCAATGCCCCTTGGCCTTAGCACAGCTAGAAGGGACCCTAGTACCTTTGTGAAAATCCTTGGAGCAGTGGCTAATCCGAAAGGAAGCGCCACGAACTGGTAATGCTTGTCCAGGAATGCGAACCTTAGGAACCGATGATGTTCCTTGTGGATAGGAATATGTAGATACGCATCCTTTAAATCCACCGTGGTCATGAATTGACCTTCCTGGATGGAAGGAAGAATAGTTCGAATGGTTTCCATCTTGAACGATGGAACCTTGAGAAACTTGTTTAAGATCTTGAGATCTAAGATTGGTCTGAACGTTCCCTCTTTTTTGGGAACTATGAACAGATTGGAGTAGAACCCCATCCCTTGTTCTCTTAATGGAACAGGATGAATCACTCCCATTTTTAACAGGTCTTCTACACAATGTAAGAATGCCTGTCTTTTTATGTGGTCTGAAGACAACTGAGACCTGTGGAACCTCCCCCTTGGGGGAAGTCCCTTGAATTCCAGAAGATAACCTTGGGAGACTATTTCTAGCGCCCAAGGATCCAGAACATCTCTTGCCCAAGCCTGAGCGAAGAGAGAGAGTCTGCCCCCCACCAGATCCGGTCCCGGATCGGGGGCCAACATTTCATGCAGTCTTGGTAGCAGTGGCAGGTTTCTTGGCCTGCTTTCCCTTGTTCCAGCCTTGCATTGGTCTCCAAGCTGGCTTGGCTTGAGAAGTATTACCCTCTTGCTTAGAGGACGTAGCACCTCGGGCTGGTCCGTTTCTACGAAAGGGACGAAAATTAGGTTTATTTTTTGCCTTGAAAGGCCGATCCTGAGGAAGGGCGTGGCCCTTACCCCCAGTGATATCAGAGATAATCTCTTTCAAGTCAGGGCCAAACAGCGTTTTCCCCTTGAAAGGAATGTTAAGTAGCTTGTTCTTGGAAGACGCATCAGCCGACCAAGATTTCAACCAAAGCGCTCTGCGCGCCACAATAGCAAACCCAGAATTCTTAGCCGCTAACCTAGCCAATTGCAAAGTGGCGTCTAGGGTGAAAGAATTAGCCAATTTGAGAGCATTGATTCTGTCCATAATCTCCTCATAAGGAGGAGAATCACTATCGACCGCCTTTATCAGCTCATCGAACCAGAAACATGCGGCTGTAGCGACAGGGACAATGCATGCAATTGGTTGTAGAAGGTAACCCTGCTGAACAAACATCTTTTTAAGCAAACCTTCTAATTTTTTATCCATAGGATCTTTGAAAGCACAACTATCCTCTATGGGTATAGTGGTGCGTTTGTTTAAAGTGGAAACCGCTCCCTCGACCTTGGGGACTGTCTGCCATAAGTCCTTTCTGGGGTCGACCAAAGGAAACAATTTTTTAAATATGGGGGGAGGGACGAAAGGAATACCGGGCCTTTCCCATTCTTTATTAACAATGTCCGCCACCCGCTTGGGTATAGGAAAAGCTTCTGGGAGCCCCGGCACCTCTAGGAACTTGTCCATTTTACATAGCTTCTCTGGGATGACCAACTTGTCACAATCATCCAGAGTGGATAATACCTCCTTAAGCAGAATGCGGAGATGTTCCAACTTAAATTTAAATGCAATCACATCAGGTTCAGCCTGTTGAGAAATGTTCCCTGAATCAGTAATTTCTCCCTCAGACAAAACCTCCCTGGCCCCATCAGACTGGGTTAGGGGCCCTTCAGAGATATTAGTATCAGCGTTGCCATGCTCTTCAGTATCTAAAACAGAGCAGCCGCGCTTACGCTGACAAGTGTTCATTTGGGCTAAAATGTTTTTGACAGAATTATCCATTACAGCCGTTAATTGTTGCATAGTAAGGAGTATTGGCGCGCTAGATGTACTAGGGGCCTCCTGAGTGGGCAAGACTCGTGTAGACGAAGGAGGGAATGATGCAGTACCATGCTTACTCCCCTCACTTGAGGAATCATCTTGGGCATCATTGTCATTATCACATAAATCACATTTATTTAAATGAATAGGAATTCTGGCTTCCCCACATTCAGAACACAGTCTATCTGGTAGTTCAGACATGTTAAACAGGCATAAACTTGATAACAAAGTACAAAAACGTTTTAAAATAAAACCGTTACTGTCACTTTAAATTTTAAACTGAACACACTTTATTACTGCAATTGCGAAAAAACATGAAGGAATTGTACAAAATTCACCAAATTTTCACCACAGTGTCTTAAAGCCTTAAAAGTATTGCACACCAAATTTGGAAGCTTTAACCCTTAAAATAACGGAACCGGAGCCGTTTTAAACTTTAACCCCTTTACAGTCCCTGGTATCTGCTTTGCTGAGACCCAACCAAGCCCAAAGGGGAATACGATACCAAATGACGCCTTCAGAAAGTCTTTTCTAAGTATCAGAGCTCCTCACACATGCGACTGCATGCCATGCCTCTCAAAAACAAGTGCGCCACACCGGCGCGAAAATGAGGCTCTGCTTATGCTTTGGGAAAGCCCCTAAGGAATAAGGTGTCTAATACAGTGCCTGCCGATATTCTTATATCAAAATACCCAGATAAAATGATTCCTCAAGGCTAAATATGTGTTAATAATGAATCGATTTAGCCCAGAAAAGTCTACAGTCTTAATAAGCCCTTGTGAAGCCCTTATTTATGATCGTAATAAACATGGCTTACCAGATCCCATAGGGAAAATGACAGCTTCCAGCATTACATCGTCTTGTTAGAATGTGTCATACCTCAAGCAGCAAGAGACTGCATACTGTTCCCCCAACTGAAGTTAATAGCTCTCAACAGTCCTGTGTGGAACAGCCATGGATTTTAGTTACGGTTGCTAAAATCATTTTCCTCATACAAACAGAAATCTTCATCTCTTTTCTGTTTCTGAGTAAATAGTACATACCAGCACTATTTCAAAATAACAAACTCTTGATTGAATAATAAAAACTACAGTTAAACACTAAAAAACTCTAAGCCATCTCCGTGGAGATGTTGCCTGTACAACGGCAAAGAGAATGACTGGGGTAGGCGGAGCCTAGGAGGGATCATGTGACCAGCTTTGCTGGGCTCTTTGCCATTTCCTGTTGGGGAGGAGAATATCCCACAAGTAAGGATGACGCCGTGGACCGGACACACCTATGTTGGAGAAATGGGCGTTTCATGGCGTGTATGAAATTATCTCTGTAATCCCAGATTGTCACACTACAGATTTAACAGTTTCTCACCAACTAAAAGGTGGTGAGCTTTTCTCAAAATATTTATAACCCAAATAGAAAAAGACACAAGCATACGAAAATAGAAGCGATTGTAAGATGCTATACGCAGAACGCAATGTAATGTGATTTATATTGGCTGCAAGAATTATTTTTTAAAGTCCGTCCCCTGCTTACTGCTAACTTCGCTCTACAGAGTGAAGTGTCCCTTTCCAGCGAGCTCCAATACTTTCAATAGGAGACATCTCGCCACTCGCAGGGACTGTGAGAGTCGGCGAGAAAAACCACATCTGATCTGGTGGTTTAGGCCCTTAGAGAGAACAATGGAAAATTAACATTTTTGTACCTCTATGTCACAGACACCCACTGGGAGTATTATTTAATCTAAATCTTCTTGTTTACATGGTTTTATGTAACCAGAAATGATCAGTATGGGTTGGGCAATAATAGACAACATCAGCTATACTGATTTTAAAGACAAAAAAAGATATTTCCACTAAAGGCAATTTGTTCAGAGCTTTAATAAAAATAAGCTTTTTTTGGTTTACTCTTACCTCTTCACTTATTGTGAAATCACACGGTCCCAGCGCTAAGGAAACTTTGACCAACAGTGAAAGCATAAGAAGTCCATCTTTATTCACAGGTAAAAAGCAAAAAGGACACAGCAATAATCCAGAGACATAGTTAGAGGGGAATAGGAGGACCGTAGCCTACCCGCACCATACGCGTGTCATGCCTCCCAGGGACTGTGTGATGTCATAGTTTGATTAAGCCTATCCAGTGGCTGTTCCCAAAGCACCTGACCGACACTCCCACCACATGTATGTCTACGGAAGAACGCCACGGACAGGAGCACGTTTGTTGGCTGGAGCATCCTACCCTTTGTGTTTGTTCACTTCTTGTGAAATATATATCTTCTCATTTGTGAAAAATTATATATACACTGAAAGATGCGTAACTTGGAATTATGTGCAATAATTAGAAGACTGAATGAAGAAAATAACACTTGACTAAACTAGGCCTTTGTGTCTCTAAGAGGAATCTCATACCCCCCAACTGTCCCGATTTTCGTGGGACAGTCCCGATTTTAGGGGTATGTCCCTCTGTCCCGATTTGCCCCAGGCATTAAAAAAAAAAAAATTTTTTTTTTTTTTTTAAATTCTGTTGGGCCCATACTAAGAAGCAGCTGGCTTTGCTTTCACAGGGTTAGATACCTGTTTCCCTGTGGAAAAGGAATGGTGTGTGGGTTAAGCAGGAGTAAGAAGGCTGTATACACTCTGACCACGGGTAAAGGTGACCTCTCTAACCTACCTCTGGTAGTGATGATGTCTAACCCCTGGGGATAATACTAGCATGCCTTCAGTTTTATACAATGAGCAGTGCTAATACCAGGGTAACAAACAGTGGCAGCCGCAGACTGCCAGCTAATGTGCTTGCCCACCCAGGACCCCATACAATGAATGTAGTGTGTGTGTCTATCTGTATCCATAACTGTGTGTGTGTATCTGTATGTATAAGTTTATGCTATGTAGTGTGTGTGTGTCTGCATGTATAAGTGTATACTATGTAGTGTGTGTGTATCTGCATGTATAAGTATATGCTATGTAGTGTGTGTGTATCTTCATGTGTAAGTGTATGCTATGTAGTGTGTGTATCTTCATGTGTAAGTGTATGCTATGTAGTGTGTCTGTATCTGCATGTATAAGTGTATGCTATGTAATGTGTGTGTATCTGCATGTGTAAGTGTATGCTATGTAGTGTGTGTGTGTATCTGCATGTATAAGTGTATACTATGTAGTGTGTGTGTATCTGCATGTATAAGTGTATACTATGTAGTGTCTGTGTATCTGCATGTATAAGTGTATGCTGCCCGTATAAGTGTATGCTATGTAATGTGTGTGTGCATCTGCATGTATAAGTGTATGCTATGTAGTGTGTGTGTATCTTCATGTGTAAGTGTATGCTATGTAGTGTGTGTATCTTCATGTGTAAGTGTATGCTATGTAGTGTGTGTGTATCTGCATGTATAAGTGTATGCTATGTAATGTGTGTGTATCTGCATGTATAAGTGTATACTATGTAGTGTGTGTGTATCTGCATGTATAAGTGTATGCTATGTAGTGTGTGTGTATCTGCATGTATAAGTGTATGCTATGTAGTGTGTGTGTATCTGCATGTGTAAGTGTATCTGCATGTATAAGTGTATGCTATGTAGTGTGTGTGTATCTGCATGTGTAAGTGTATGCTATGTAGTGTGCTACTGTGCATTTTTGCTGACTTTAAAGGCCAGAATTTAGAATATAAATGGGGAATGCAGAGAGCAGTTTTAAATAATTTATTATTAAATGTCCAATTAAGATAAAAATATTTAGCAATGTCTTTGCAAAGGATAATTAAATACATAGCTCACATAGCCATACCAGTGGTTTGAGCTTGTGTTTGATTTGCTGCCTAAGTGTATTAAAATCTATGACTTTATTTAGAATTTTATTTATATTACTTTGGTCTTATGAGTTTTAAGCCCCGCCCACCACATGTCAATTTTTTGCCGTGGGGGGGGGGGTGTCCCTCTTTTGAATTTTGAAATGTTGGGAGGTATGGAATCTTAATTTATGTTTTTTACTGAAATATTGTGCAAGCAGCATTATATGTGCACAGATCTTAAAGGAACACTGAACCCAATTTTTTTCTTTAAAGGGACACTGAACCCAAATTTGTTCATTTGTAATTCAGAAAGAGCATGCAATTTTAAGCAACTTTCTAATTTACTCCTATTATCAATTTTTCTTCATTCTCTTGCTATCATTATTTGAAAAAGAAGGCATGTAAGCTTTTTTTTGGTTTCAGAACTCTGGACAGCAGTTTTTTATTGGTGGATGAATTTATCCACCAATCAGCAAGGACAACCCAGGTTGTTCACCAAAAATGGGCTGGCATCTAAACTTACATTCTTGCATTTCAAATAAAGATACCAAGAGAATGAAGACAATTTGATAATAGGAGTAAATTCGAAATTTGCTTAAAATTTCATGCTCAATCTGAATCACGAAATTAAATTTTTGGGTACAGTGTCCCTTTAATGATTCAGCTAGAGCATGACATTTTAAGCAACTTTAAAATGTACTCATATTATCAATTTTTCTTCTTTCTCTTGGTATCTTTATTTTAAAAGCAGGAATGTAAATCTTAGCAGCCAGCCCATTTTAGGTTCAGCACCATGGATAGCGCTTGCTTATTGGAGGCTAACATTTACCCACCAATAAGCAAGCATAACCCAGGTTCTCAACCAAAAATGGTCCAGCTACTATGCATCACATTCCTGCTTTTTAAATAAAGATAGCAAGAGAACGAAGAAAAATTGATAATAGGAGTAAATTAGAAAGTTGCTTAAAATTGCATACTCTATCTGTATCATGAAAGAAAAAATCTGGGTTTAGTGTCCCTTTAAGGGTAGAGAAAATGTATGCACTGTGCAGTCATATGTTATGACAGGATAGTTTAAGCTGACCTTAGCTTTGATTGATCGACATCTACTAATGCATGCTGGTACATGTGGTCTTCTGTACCTACAGCTGGCCAAGTCTTACTAACATGTTTGCATTAAAGAGGCATGCAACACTCAGAGTATAATATGAAATGTTTAATTATGTGCAGTAAAAAAAAAAAACCTTTACAATATAGTTTCATCATTAATTGTGTCTCCATATCTTTCTACACATCTATTTCATCACTCCAGTAACTAATTTATTTTGTGTTCCCAAATGGCCTCAGCAGAAGAGATAAGCTAACAAGGTTTTTTTAAAAAGTGAAACCTAGGTTACAGCATGGTGGAAACCCATAATTTTATAAAGAATACCATATACCATCATACTGTTTCTAAAGGGATACTACTTCAATATATGTACAAAAAAAACAAAAAGAAAAGGCTCTAATGCATTATAGCATTCTATTATTGCACTATTGCTACCATATACTATTACTTAATGTTTAGCCTGGGCAAAGGGGCTAAAGACATTTTTAAGGTTAATTTTATTGCAGCAATGTGGGGAGCTAGCTGTGACTGGAGGCTATGCACATATGTATCTTGTCTTTGGCTCACCAGATGTATTCAGCTAGGTCCCAGTAATGCATTGCTGCTCTGGAGCTGCATTAAACACATAGTTAAAGTAATCTCTGTCATGGCATATACTGATGATCCTGAGCTGAACATGGTAGTTGATTTGCAACTACCCACTTATGCCGACCTTGATTGGCTCAGAGCATTATATAGTGTTTATTTCCCTGCTTTTCAGTTGGGTACCTGACCATTGTGAAGACCAAAAGAATGGGGTAAAAATGCAAACTTGTAATAGAAAAAATATTTAGCAGCTTTATTGCACTTTGGATATTCTACTACAACTGTAATTATTGAAAATAATATTATACGATCCAGGGGCAGAACCACAGGGGTGCAGAGGTCAGCGACCAGGCCCCCTGAACGTGGGGGCCCAGCTTAATACAAAAAACAATTTCCCCCCCCCCCCCCGATAAAAAACGTTGACCTGCCACTGCCTGCACTGATAACATGTGAGTGTGATGTGATGCTTCACTAGTGTCTCTGTCTCTGACTACAGGGGTTAGTGTTTCTGTTTTACCCATTGGTGTTTATGTGTGTGTATGTATGTATGTGACTGTGTGTGTATTTATGCATGTATGTATGTGTGTGTGTGTATGTGTATGTATGTATGTATGTATGTGACTGTGTGTGTATTTATGCATGTATGTGTGTGTATGTGTGTATGTATGTATGTGACTGTGTGTGTATTTATGCATGTATGTATGTGTGTGTATTTATGTATGTGACTGTGTGTGTATTTATGCATGTGACTGTGTGTGTATTTATGCATGTATGTATGTGTGTGTGTGTATGTGTGTGTGTGTGTATGTGTATTTATGTATGTATGTGTGTGTGTGTGTGTATGTATGTATGTGACTGTGTGTGTATTTATGTATGTGACTGTGTGTGTATTTATGCATGTATGTGTGTGTGTGTGTATGTGTATGTATGTATGTATGTGACTGTGTGTGTATTTATGCATGTATGTGTGTGTGTGTGTGTGTGTATGTATGTATGTGACTGTGTGTGTATTTATGCATGTATGTGTGTGTGTGTGTATGTGACTGTGTGTGTATTTATGCATGTATGTGTGTGTGTGTGTGTGTGTGTGTGTTTGTGGAAACAGCAAATTATAGACCTTGTTACTACAGCATGGGGGGGGCGGGGTAAACAGTGTCAGTCTATACAGTACCACTATATACAGTACGGGGGGGGCTGGACCATGTCACAGACTACTGTGGTCACTTTATAAAGTACTGGGGCGGGTAGGGTCAGGCCAGCCATCTCACCGGCAGATTACAGACTGTGTCACTAACTCACTATATACAGTACTGGTGGGTTAAGCAGTGTCACTAGATACAGTAATAGGGGGTCAGACCATCTCACAAACTGTGGGCACAGGGTACCTCCTTTTGAAGACATGTAATCTGATTCACATTTTTTTTCTGTGTTAAATGTTAAAAAATAAAAAAAAGAGATATGTATCAAATTCACCTTTTTTTTTGGGGGGGGGGGCTTCTTAGATTCTTGCACCTGGGCCCTGTGGTTTCTAGTTACGCCTCTGATACGATCCCAGATTAATATTTATTTGATTGCCAAGAAGCAAATGAGATATATTAAGGAATAGAATATAGTTTTTGGGATCTTATTCTATCTGTACTTTTGTAGTATTTTAAATATGAGTTTCAAATATATAGAAAGTAATTTAATTATAATTAATTATATTTTCTTTATGAAGTGTAGAAAATCATAATGTTTAATACTTGAGCAAAAAATACAGATTTTCATTTTGAGAACACAACTGTACATATTGGACCATGTACAGAAACAAATGTTATATGCCACTGCCGCTTGCAAAGTGAAATGATTAGCACGCATCACTTGTCACTGTCACTGCGTCAACAAGAAGCCCACACGTCAGGGTACTTGTAAGAATGGTCGTCATTAAGATAAGAAGCAGAAATCATAAATAGAAGAGAAACTAGTTTGGTGTAAGCAAAACAGAATTTATGCTTACCTGATAAATTGCTTTCTCCAACGGTGTGTCCGGTCCACGGCGTCATCCTTACTTGTGGGATATTCTCTTCCCCAACAGGAAATGGCAAAGAGTCCCAGCAAAGCTAGTCATATGATCCCTCCTAGGCTCCGCCCACCCCAGTCATTCGACCGACGGACAGGAGGAAATATATATAGGAGAAATCATATGATACCGTGGTGACTGTAGTTAGAGAAAATAATTCATCAGACCTGATTAAAAAAACCAGGGCGGGCCGTGGACCGGACACACCGTTGGAGAAAGTAATTTATCAGGTAAGCATAAATTCTGTTTTCTCCAACATAGGTGTGTCCGGTCCACGGCGTCATCCTTACTTGTGGGAACCAATACCAAAGCTTTAGGACACGGATGAAGGGAGGGAGCAAATCAGGTCACCTAAACGGAAGGCACCACAGCTTGCAAAACCTTTCTCCCAAAAATAGCCTCCGAAGAAGCAAAAGTATCAAATTTGTAAAATTTGGCAAAAGTGTGCAGTGAAGACCAAGTCGCTGCCTTACATATCTGGTCAACAGAAGCCTCGTTCTTGAAGGCCCATGTGGAAGCCCAGCCCTAGTGGAGTGAGCTGTGATTCTTTCAGGAGGCTGCCGTCCGGCAGTCTCATAAGCCAATCGGATAATGCTTTTAAGCCAAAAGGAAAGAGAGGTAGAAGTCGCTTTTTGACCTCTCCTTTTACCAGAATAAACAACAAACAAGGAAGATGTTTGTCTGAAATCTTTAGTAGCCTCTAAATAGAATTTTAGAGCACGGACTACGTCCAAATTGTGTAACAAACGTTCCTTCTTTGAAACTGGATTCGGACACAAAGAAGGTACAACTATCTCCTGGTTAATATTTTTGTTGGAAACAACTTTCGGAAGAAAACCAGGCTTAGTACGCAAAACCACCTTATCTGCATGGAACACCAGATAGGGCGGAGAACACTGCAGAGCAGATAACTCTGAAACTCTTCTAGCAGAAGAAATTGCAACCAAAAACAAAACTTTCCAAGATAATAACTTAATATCTACGGAATGTAAGGGTTCAAACGGAACCCCTTGAAGAACTGAAAGAACTAGATTTAGACTCCAGGGAGGAGTCAAAGGTCTGTAAACAGGCTTGATTCTAACCAGAGCCTGAACAAATGCTTGAACATCTGGCACAGCTGCCAGCCTTTTGTGAAGTAAAACAGATAAAGCAGAGATCTGTCCCTTCAGAGAACTTGCAGATAATCCTTTCTCCAAACCTTCTTGTAGAAAGGATAGAATCTTAGGAATTTTTATCTTGTTCCATGGGAATCCTTTAGATTCACACCAACAGATATATTTTTTCCATATTTTATGGTAAATTTTTCTAGTTACAGGCTTTCTAGCCTGAATCAGAGTATCTATTACAGAATCTGAAAACCCACGCTTTGATAAAATCAAGCGTTCAATCTCCAAGCCGTCAGTTGGAGGGAAACCAGATTCGGATGTTCGAATGGACCTTGAACAAGAAGGTCCTGTCTCAAAGGTAGCTTCCATGGTGGAGCCGATGACATATTCACCAGGTCTGCATACCAAGTCCTGCGTGGCCACGCAGGAGCTATCAAGATCACCGAAGCCCTCTCCTGATTGATCCTGGCTACCAGCCTGGGAATGAGAGGAAACGGTGGGAATACATAAGCTAGGTTGAAGGTCCAAGGTGCTACTAGTGCATCTACTAGAGTCGCCTTGGGATCCCTGGATCTGGACCCGTAGCAAGGAACCTTGAAGTTCTGACGAGACGCCATCAGATCCATGTCTGGAATGCCCCATAATTGAGTTATTTGGGCAAAGATTTCCGGATGGAGTTCCCACTCCCCCGGATGGAATGTCTGACGACTCAGAAAATCCGCTTCCCAATTTTCCACTCCTGGGATGTGGATTGCAGACAAGTGGCAGGAGTGATCCTCCGCCCATTGAATTATTTTGGTCACTTCTTCCATCGCCAGGGAACTCCTTGTTCCCCCCTGATGATTGATATATGCAACAGTCGTCATGTTGTCTGATTGAAACCTTATGAATTTGGCCTTTGCTAGTTGAGGCCAAGCTTTGAGAGCATTGAATATCGCTCTCAGTTCCAGAATGTTTATCGGGAGAAGAGATTCTTCCCGAGACCATAGACCCTGAGCTTTCAGGGGTTCCCAGACCGCGCCCCAGCCCACCAGACTGGCGTCGGTCGTGACAATGACCCACTCTGGTCTGCGGAAGCTCATTCCCTGTGACAAATTGTCC
Organism: Bombina bombina; assembly: GCF_027579735.1. Lineage (NCBI taxonomy): Eukaryota > Metazoa > Chordata > Amphibia > Anura > Bombinatoridae > Bombina > Bombina bombina. Next base: position 222,798,814 of record NC_069507.1, read on the forward strand.
AGGGTCAGCCACCAATGGAGTGAATCTCTGGTCTTTTGATCTACTTGAATCGTCGGAGACAAGTCTGTATAATCCCCATTCCACTGTCTGAGCATGCACAGTTGTAATGGTCTTAGATGAATTCGTGCAAAAGGAACTATGTCCATTGCTGCAACCATCAATCCTATTACTTCCATGCACTGCGCTATGGAAGGACGAAGAACAGAATGAAGTACTTGACAAGAGCTTAGAATTTTTTATTTTCTGACCTCTGTCAGAAAAATCCTCATTTCTAAGGAATCTATTATTGTTCCCAAGAAGGGAACTCTTGTTGACGGGGACAGAGAACTTTTTTCTTTGTTCACCTTCCATCCGTGAGATCTGAGAAAGGCTAGGACGATGTCCGTATGAGCCTTTGCTTTTGACAGAGACGACGCTTGAATCAGGATGTCGTCCAAGTAAGGTACTACTGCAATGCCCCTTGGTCTTAGAATCGCTAGAAGGGACCCTAGTACCTTTGTGAAAATCCTTGGAGCAGTGGCTAATCCGAATGGAAGTGCCACAAACTGGTAATGCTTGTCCAGAAAAGCGAACCTTAGGAACTGATGATGTTCCTTGTGGATAGGAATATGTAGGTACGCATCCTTTAAATCCACGGTAGTCATAAATTGATTTTCCTGGATAGTAGGTAGGATCGTTCGAATAGTTTCCATTTTGAATGATGGAACCTTGAGAAATTTGTTTAGGATCTTGAGATCCAAAATTGGTCTGAATGTTCCCTCTTTTTTGGGAACTATGAACAGGTTGGAATAAAAACCCATCCCTTGTTCTCTTATTGGAACTGGATGAATCACTCCCATCTTTAACAGGTCTTCTACACAATGTAAGAATGCCTGTCTTTTTATTTGGTTTGAAGATAATTGAGACCTGTGGAACCTTCCCCTTGGGGGTAGTTCCTTGAATTCCAGGAGATAACCTTGAGAAACTATTTCTAGCGCCCAAGGATCCTGAACATCTCTTGCCCAAGCCTGAGCAAAGAGAGAAAGTCTGCCCCCCACCAGATCCGGTCCCGGATCGGGGGCCATCCCTTCATGCTGTTTTGGTAGCAGTGGTAGGCTTCTTGGCCTGCTTACCCTTGTTCCAGCCTTGCATTGGTCTCCAGGCTGGTTTGGGTTGTGAAGTATTACCCTCTTGCTTAGAGGATGTAGAATTAGAGGGTGGTCCGTTTCTGCGAAAGGGACGAAAATTAGGCTTATTTTTAGCCTTAAAAGACCTATCCTGTGGGAGGGCGTGGCCCTTTCCCCCAGTGATGTCTGAAATAATCTCTTTCAAATCAGGTCCAAATAATGTTTTACCCTTGAAAGGGATGTTAAGCAATTTTGTCTTGGAAGACACATCCGCTGACCAAGACTTTAGCCAAAGCGCTCTGCGCGCCACGATAGCAAACCCTGAATTTTTCGCCGCTAATCTAGCTAATTGCAAAGCGGCATCTAAAATAAAAGAGTTAGCCAATTTAAGTGCTTGAACTCTGTCCATAACCTCCTCATACGAAGATTCTTTATTGAGCGACTTTTCTAGTTCCTCGAACCAGAAACACGCTGCCGTAGTGACAGGAACAATGCATGAAATTGGTTGTAGAAGGTAACCTTGCTGAACAAAAATCTTTTTAAGCAAACCCTCTAATTTTTTATCCATAGGATCTTTGAAAGCACAACTATCTTCGATAGGAATAGTAGTGCGTTTGTTTAGAGTAGAAACCGCCCCCTCGACCTTGGGGACTGTCTGCCATAAGTCCTTTCTGGGGTCGACTATAGGAAATAATTTCTTAAATATAGGGGGGGGGGACAAAAGGTATGCCGGGCCTTTCCCACTCTTTATTTACTATGTCCGCCACCCGCTTGGGTATAGGAAAAGCGTCGGGGGGCACCGGAACCTCTAGGAACTTGTCCATCTTACATAATTTTTCTGGAATGACCAAATTGTCACAATCATCCAGAGTAGATAATACCTCCTTAAGCAGTGCGCGGAGATGTTCTAATTTAAATTTAAATGTCACAACATCAGGTTCAGCTTGTTGAGAATTTTTTCCTGAATCTGAAATTTCTCCCTCAGACAAAACCTCCCTCATGGCCCCTTCAGATTGGTGTGAGGGTATGTCAGAACCGTTATCATCAGCGTCCTCTTGCTCTACAGTGTTTAAAACAGAGCAATCGCGCTTTCTCTGATAAGTAGGCATTTTGGATAAAATGTTTGCTATAGAGTTATCCATTACAGCCGTTAATTGTTGCATGGTAATAAGAATTGGCGCACTAGATGTACTAGGGGCCTCTTGTGTGGGCAAAACTGGTGTAGACACAGAAGGGGATGATGTAGTATCATGTTTACTCCCCTCATTTGAGGAATCATCTTGGGCAATATCATTATCTGTGGCATTGCTGTCCCTACTTTGTTTGGACACTATGGCACAATTATCACATAAATTTAAATGGGGAGACACCTTGGCTTTCATACATATAGAACATAGCTTATCTGGTGGTACAGACATGTTAAACAGGCTTAAACTTGTCAACAAAGCACAAAAAAACGTTTTAAAATAAAACCGTTACTGTCACTTTAAATTTCAAACTGAAAACACTTTATTACTGAATATGTGAAAAAGTATGAAGGAATTGTTCAAAATTCACCAAAATTTCACCACAGTGTCTTAAAGCATTAAAAGTATTGCACACCAAATTTCAGAGCTTTAACCCTTAAATTAACGGAACCGGAGCCGTTTTTACATTTAACCCCTATACAGTCCCAGCTATATGCTTTGCTGAGACCCAACCAAGCCCAGAGGGGAATACGATACCAAATGATGCCTTCTATAAGCTTTTTCAGTGATTCTTAGCTCCTCACACATGCATCTGCATGCCTTGCTCTCCAAAAACAACTGCGCATTAGTGGCGCGAAAATGAGGCTCTGTCTATAACTAGAAAAGGCCCCCATCTGAAAAAGGTGTCCAACACAGTGCCTGCCGTTTTTCTAAACAATCCCCAAGATTATAATAACCATTAATAGTTAGAATCTGCAAAATATGCCTAGCAAAGCAATCGTTTTAGCCCAGAAAAATGTCTACCAGTTTTTTAAGCCCTTATGAAGCCCTTTATTATTTTATTTAACTAAGAAAATGGCTTACCGGTCCCCATAAGGGGAAATGACAGCCTTCCAGCATTACATAGTCTTGTTAGAAATATGGCCAGTCATACCTTAAGCAGAAAAGTCTGCCAACTGTTTCCCCCAACTGAAGTTACTTCATCTCAACAGTCCTGTGTGGAAACAGCAATCGATTTTAGTAACTTCTGCTAAAATCATCTTCCTCTTACAAACAGAAATCTTCATCTTTTTTCTGTTTCAGAGTAAATAGTACATACCAGCACTATTTTAAAATAACAAACACTTGATTGAAGAATAAAAACTACATTTAAACACCAAAAAACTCTTAACCATCTCCGTGGAGATGTTGCCTGTGCAACGGCAAAGAGAATGACTGGGGTGGGCGGAGCCTAGGAGGGATCATATGACTAGCTTTGCTGGGACTCTTTGCCATTTCCTGTTGGGGAAGAGAATATCCCACAAGTAAGGATGACGCCGTGGACCGGACACACCTATGTTGGAGAAAAATGTTTTATAAGCACTCGAATTGTTATTTGGTTGGCAAAATGTGCGTTATTGTCCAAATCAGGGTCAAACCCCTTAAAAGCTTCTTAAAGAGACATTAAACACCTATTTGCCACACTCCCTAAAGGGGCCAAAAACCAAAATGTGTACCCTGCAAATGCTGCACATTACCTAAACCAGCTATTTCCTTTGCAATATTTGCAGATTACAGAATTAGTTTTTTTGTGTCTCTTTAGGGAGTGAGCAAGCACAAGTGTTACACAAGAGGTGTTTAATCTCCTTTTAATTACCCTTAATCGTATCTCATTAACCCCCTTGCACCATATGGGTATAGGTACTAAGTCACATAGTACTTTACCCAGCGTACCTTGTTGGTGTAGTACCTATGTCCAACACTGAAGCGCATGCTGCTGTCCCAGGTGTCGACAGAGACAGACGAGACTGCAGCCGGGGGCAGAAGGCATCTGCCTTCATATGGTACAATGCTCCCTTAACTTATGAAGGCATATCGCTGATACAGACAGTGACACAGAAAGTGTCATTGGCTGTATCTACCACGATGGTGCCGAGGATGGTGTGAGAGGGAAGAAGGGTGGGCAGCCCATCACCTGAGAGGGGCGGGAGGGAAGGGTTCCCTAAACTACAGAAAAAAGGGGGAAATGGATAGAAGAGCAAAGGTTATTTGGGAGGGGGTCCTATACACAATCGCTTGGAGGGGGGAGGAGGTATCGCTACACTACAGAAAAATGTTCAGGGAGGATCCTACACTGCAGAAAGTAAAAAATTTAAATTATAAAATTAATTTAATAAAAAAATATTTTAAAAAAGCCCTAAAACTTAATACTGGCAGACTGGTGGTGAAAAGTGTAGGTGTGAGGAAAAGAGCTGTTTGGGAGGGATCATGCAGGTTGGAGGTGTCAGGTGGGAGGGTAATCTTAACACTATATGACTATTACACTTTTCAGCTAAAGAATTAACCCCTTCACTGCACAATCAGTATGTAAATCATTTCAGTGAGAAACACAAAGTTTGTGAAAGGTTAACTTTTTTTTAGATGATCGCATTTATCCAAAAGAGGCCTAGATCAATAACTTGGGTTGTCTACTAAAAAACAAATATATTGTTTTAATAGGTAAATAAAAAAACAACAAGGCTCTATTTCTGTTTAAATAGCAAAAATGCCAACAAAAAAAAACACTTTGGGCAAGGGGGTTAACTGCTGAGCCATTTCCAACCCTGTGCTGAGCTGTTTTGGAGTTTTTACATGCAGGTCACATTTAATCCCCAAACATGTTATACATTGTTTGGTTGGTTTTTTTTAGCAGACCCAACAGATTCAAACTATAATGTTATTTTAATAATATATCATGACGTGAGAACTATGTAACAAAATGTATATTTTATTAAACTGTTAATAAATAACTGCAAACAATAGTGTGTGTGTGTGTTTTAAACTCTATAGTCAAAATGTAGAAGGGGTAATCCTCATATAAATAAGGCTTTTTTAATATAGTTATGATACTTTTATTTACATATATGCAAATAAAAATACATTTATTAACAGCAGGTGATTACTATTACCACAGAGATCACCTGACTATTAAAACTTATATATGGGCTTTTTTTTCTCAAAAAGGTGATTCTGGGCTTTAAAACAACGTGCCCTGGGGGTCTCTAGTCCTTTTTGATGCCCTGTTATAAGTGCCTAGAGACCCCCATATAAAAAAAGTGTTAACATTTTAGTAAACAAGGTTGTTTTTTTCTAAAGTCTATAGTGAAAAAAAGAAAGGGTTATGTTCATATAAATTAGGACTTTTTCATATATTTATTTAACTGTGATTTACACGTAGTGGCTCCCATAACCCTCTGCTCAAACAAATGCACATTTATTCACACCAAGTGATCACCTGGCTACTAAAACTTATATAGGGGCTTTATTTTAAAAAGAGAGGCTCCTGGGCTTTAAAATAAGGAGGCATGGTGTCTCTAGGCCTTTTTGATGGCCTGTTAGAATGTGATATATTAAGTTTATACATCTTTCAGACAGTGGGTCTTGGGGGTCCCGTCTCTCTAGGACTTACATGAGCTGAGATTGAGGGGTTTAAAGGGACATGAAACCCAAAAATTTTCTTTTATGATTCAGATAGAGAATACAATTTTTAACAACTTTCCAATGTACTTCTATTATTTAATTTGCTTCCTTCTCTTGTTATCCTTTGCTGAAAGGTTTATCTAGGTAAGCTCAGGCGCAGCAAAGAACCTAGGTTCTAGCTGCTGATTGGCGGCTGCATATATATACTGATTGTCATTGCCATGTGTTTAGTTAGAAACTAGTCTCCTTCAACAAATGATACCAAGAGAATGAAACAAATTAGATAATAGAAGTAAATTAGAAAGTTGTTTAACATTGTATTCTTTTTCTGAATCATGAAAGAAAATGTTTGGGTTTCATGTCCCTTTAAGTCCTATGTAGCTACTGTTCCTGGGGCTTCCTGGCGTCACCACTCCCGTGAGAGGCAGGGTCCCCTCGTAATTCCCGGTAAACGATTAGCCCTGGCAACAGCCCTCTGTCATGCCTGCTGAAAGCATTGCATGGATGACGACCACATGTTGTGCACAGTTAAGGGGTAAACTGTAGTCAGTTAGCAATAGACACAAATTAGCTTCTGCCTAATAGTGCAACAGAAACCTGATCCCACACATGACAGGTCAGGTGAGCAAAAGACAAGAATCATATACGTAGGGACACCCATTATTACCAGCTAATTCTCAATAGTGCATTGCTTCTCCTGAGCCTACCTAGGTATGCTTTTCAACTAAGGATACCAAGGGAACAAAGCAAATTATATAATTTAAGTAAATTATAAAGTTGTTTAAAGTTGCATGCTGAAATTAAATCATGAAACTTTACTGGATTTTAACTAAGGATTAATGTGTTAGAGCATTTTATTATTACACTGTTGCTTGTGCATAACTATGGTTTAACAGCAAAGAGGTTAAGCACAAAGATAAAGTAGGCCCCTGAGGAGCAATGCACTACTGGGAGCTAGTTGAACACACTGTGTGAGCCAATGACCAGAAGCATTAATGTGCAGCTACCGATCACGAGCTAGCTCCCAGTAGTGCATTGCTGCTCGTGAGCTTAGCTAGGCATGCTCGAAACAAAATATACCAAGATACAAAAGTTAATTTGATAATAGAAGTAGAATGAAATATCTCTTAAAATTGCATGCTCTATCTTAACCATGAAAATGTCATTATAATTTGTCCCTTTAAGAGGAACTGCTACTAATAAATCTATCAGTTAATTACGCTGTTTTTTATAGCTATCACTACTATATATTTTAATATGTCAGCTTGCTTTGCAGCTGTCTTTAGTTCTCAGGAATGATGTTGGTGTCTATGTAAATCTGCTGTGGGAGGAGGTTATTTTGTACAATATTAATTGATTACTATCATACAGGGCATCATTTATGTTCTTTATCTTCAATTACAAATACAGAGGTAAACATGAGTCCCCCTATTGGAGGGATGATAGATAGGGAAAGCTTTACTATAAGATGAAATGACCGGAAACTCCATTTTCTTTTGTGCTTCAGAGCATACAATTAAATTTACTTCTATTATCAAATTTGCTTCATTCTCTCTGTATCCTTTGTTGAAGGTGCAGCACTACTGGAAGCTAGCTGAGCATATCTGTTGAGCCAATGGCAAGAGACACATGTGTTTGCAGCTACCAATCAGCAGCTACCACTTGTGCATTGCTGCACCTGAGCATACATGGGTATGCTTTACAACAAAGGATTCCAAGTGAACAAAGAAAGTTAGATAATAGAAGAAAATGGTTAAGTTGGTTAAAATTGCTGCTCTATCTCAAACATGAAAGAACAATTTTGGATTTCATGTCACTTGAAGAAGAAGTGTTTATAAATAGGTCACATTTTACTGTCTCAAGTACATATAATTTGCTTCAACAGAGAGGGACAGCAAAAACTCTAAAATATAATGACGAGCTACTGTAAAAAATTAAAGGGACATGAAACCCACAAATTTTCTTTCATGATTCAGATAGAGAATACAATTTTAAAACAACTTTCTAATTTACTTCTATTATCTAATCTGTTTTATTCTCTTGGTATCATTTGTTGAAGGAGCAGCAATGCACTACTGGTTTCTAACTGAACACATGGGTGAGCCAATCACAATCATTTTATACATGCAGCCACCAATCAACAGCTAGAACCTAGGTTCTCTGCTGCACATGTACTTGCCTAGATAAACAATTCAGCAAAGGATAACAAGAGAAAGAAGCAAATTAAATAACAGAAGTACATTGGAAAGTTGTTTGAAATTGTATTCTCTATCTGAATCATGAAAGAACATTTTTTGGGCTTCATGTCCCTTTAAACAAATATTTTGGCTTAAAGGCTCTCAGTCTGTTACATTCAGGAGGCTGAGGTTACACGTGTGAGTACCCAGCTGTGAATCCCATATAAGAGTAACTTCTCTTTAAAGCTATTAGCCTGAAAATGCTGTTATGTGAACCCCCTGTAAAATGCAGCCTGGGCCCTATGGACCCACCTATTCCAGTTATAGAGTTGGCCCTGAGTTTAGGCGTTCTTGGCAGGGTTTAGACATTTTCAGTCATGACTTGGGTGGTCACAGGTTTCCTTGAGATGGATGAACCGTTTGGACAAAGCTTGGAAATTTAGGGTTATCCTGAAACCATCTGTAAGTCCTAGAGCAGTTTATTATCTAACTACAGTATCCCTTTTTATTTTGCGATTCAGATAGAGGGGTCTATTTATTAAAGGTCTTGCGGACCTGATCCGACAGTGCGGATCAGATCCGCAAGACCTCGCTGAATGCGGAGAGCAATACGCTCTCCGTATTCAGCATTGTACCAGCAGCTCACAAGAGCTGCTGGTGCAACGCCGCCTCCTGCAGACTTGCGGCCAATGAGCCACCAGCAGGGGGGTGTCAATCAACCCGATTGTACTCGATTGGGTTGATTTCCAGCGATTCCTGTCTGCTTCATCAGAGCAGGCGGACAGGGTTATGGAGCAGCGGTCTTTAGACCGCTGCTTCATAACTGGTGTTTCTGGCGAGTCTGAAGACTCGCTAGGAACACGGGCACACAAGCTCCCTACAGAGCTTGATAAATGGGCCCCAGAGCATACAATTTTAAACAACTTTCCAAATTACTTATATTAGCTAATTGTCTTAATTCTCTTGGTGTCCTTTGTTGAAAAGTATTTCTGGGTAGGCTCAGGAGCAGTAACTCACACCTGAGGGCGCTGGTTGGTGGCTGCACAAATATGCCACTTGTCATTGGTGTCATCTAGCTCCCAGTAGCGCATTGCTGCTCCTTCAACAAAGAGAATAAAGGAAATCTGAGAACAGAAGTACATTGAAAAGCTGTATTTAAAGGGACAGTCTACCATCGAATTGTTATTGTTTTAAATGATAGATAATCCCTTTATTACCCATTCCCCAGTTTTGCATAACCAACACAGTTATATTAATGTACTTTTTACCTCTGTGATTACCTTGTATCTAGGAACCTTCTTCCAGCCCCCTGATCACATGACTGTGACTGATTATTATCTGTTGTCTTAAATTTAGCATTGTATTTTGCTAGATCTTAAATAACCCTCTGTGCCTGAACACAGTGTTATCTATATAGCCCACGTGTACTTTCTCTCTCTTTGTGTTGAAAAGAGATTTAAAAAGCCTGTGATAAGAGGCAGCCCTCAAGGGCTTAGAAAAAAGCATATGAGCCTACCTATGTTTAGTTTAAACTAAGAATACCAAGAGAAAAAAGCTAATTTGATGATAAAAGTAAATTGGAAAGTTGATTAAAATTAAAAGTCCTATCTGAATAATGAAAGTTTAATTAATACTAGACTGTCCCTTTAAATGTATGCTCTATCAGAATCAAGCAAGTAAAATGTAGGGTTTCATGTCCCTTTAAAGTTCCCACACTACCTTGCAAGTTTTATGCATGTTTGAGGTTGAGGTTACAAAAAAAAACTCACAATCTACTAAAGCAACTCACTTCTCTATGGCTTTGATTTTCCCCACAATGTGGCGAATAAAGCCCAAATGCAAACACCACCAAATGACACAAATCTATAAATTAAATACAGTTTATGTCAGTATTAAATAACCTCAGATGCTGGGATCTGGTTTCCTAACCACAACCCCCATTTTACATTCATGTGATGCTGATGTTTAGTAGCGTTGCTGAATCACTAGATAAAAATGCAGTATATTTACATTAACCTATCTGCTGAAACACAGTCTCCCAAACAAAACCAAAGCCACTTCTCAAATCCTTTCAGAGAAGCAATTATAAAAGATAATCCCTGCCACAGTGATTATTTTCTACAGTATATGCTCGATGACGTCTCTTTGGTTTCACAGAGGATATCTACAGATTTGCAAAGTTTATATTTTACATTAGATGTATATAATAAGGAAAATTGTGGCGCAAGCTCTGCGTAGTTAAGGGCAAGACACGCTGTTATGGTCACATAAGTGACTCCATCTAATGAGCAAATTGGGTATGGTGAGGGGTAAAAGAAACTGGGCAGAATATTAATAACAAATAAAAAAAACAGAAAGCTGTAATTCTGGGTTATTTTCAACTGTATTAAAACACCAGCTTAAACATTTATTAACATTTAAAGGGATATTAAGGTCATTTAAAAACAAACAAACCACGTAATATATATCAGCTGAATGACAAAAGATCTGCAAACAAAATGAATGTTTAAAACCCATTAAATTTTCATTTTCTTAGTAATATTTAGCAGCGACTACCCTGTCTCCTCTATCTTGGCCATTCACAAGCCTAATGCAAATGATCTCCTGCACTGATCTTATTAATCACTAAGTAGCGTGTAGCAGGGTCAGAAATAGCCGCATGGTTAAAGAGACATTATAATATAAAAATAAAATGCTCAATTTTGTTACAGTTTTAAGTTTTAAACATATTCCTTTCATTTGCTATGTGTTTTACCCTTGCAAATAAGTGCAATACATAGTAAAAGCTGTGCTCCTGTGTTACTGCAAGTTAAAGGACCAGTAAACACAGTAGATTTGCATAATCAACTAATGCAAGATAACAAGACAATACAATAGCATTTACTCTGAATTTCAAATGAGTAGTAGATTTTTTTCTAACACATTTCAAAGTTATGTATATTTCCACTCCCCCTGTACCATGTGATAGCAATCAGCCAATCACAAATGCATATACGTATAGTCTGTGAATTCTTGCACATGCTCAGTAGGAGCTGGTGACTCAAAAAGTGTAAATATAAAAGACTGTGCACATTTTTTTTAATGGAAGTTAATTGAAAAGTTGTTTAAAATGACATGCTGTATCTGAATCATGAAAATTGAATTTGACCTGAGTGTCCCTTTAAGATACAGCAAGTTAGCAGGTATACATGAGTATGCTCAAATAAGAGGCCATATCCTCATCTGCAGTAGGATGGAGTGCACCTATGACTTTGCTCTACCCTTTTGAAGGAGTTACACAAACAGTAATAGAAGATACATTTTTTTTTTCATGATTCAGATAGAGCATCAATTAAAAAAAAAAAAACTTTCTAATTTACTCCTATTATCAATTTTTCTTTGTTCTCTTGGTATCTTATTTATGTCAGCCACTAATCAGCAAGCGCTACCCAGGTGCTGAACCAAATATGGGCTGGCTCATAAGCTTTCATTCCTGCTTTTCAAATAAAGATATAAAAAAACGAAGAAAAATCGATAATAGGAGTAAGTTAGAAATTTGGGTTTAGTATCCCTTTAAGTTTGCAGAATGCACTACAATTTATGTCAAGCTGTTGGTATTTAAAATTTTGTAACACCACTGTATGTAAAGCTACTCAGAATTATTAAAGTATTTAATATGCTATAACATTTAGTACACAATACTATTATAAGTGGCAGATCTATGGTGATGTTGAGGGGTGCTAAGAACCTCTATTTATTATTTTAGCATTTCCAAATCTCAAAGGTGCCAGCTGCCCTAACTTTGTAAGTCATTCCATTTGTTACAGATCCCATACTGTCAGGGGCGTATTTAGGTTTTGTGCTGCCCTAGGCACTCAAAATTCTGCTGCCCCCCACCCCACCCCAGGTTTAAGACCTTTTTTTAGACATAATATTTTTGGGGCAGGGTGTAAAAAATAAAAAAAATAATGGCTTTTTAAGTAGATGTTCACCAGGGCTTGCATTCACTCTGGTCACACACACACACACACACACACACACACACATATATATATATATATATATATATATATATATATATATATATATATATATATATATATATATATATATATATATATATATATATATATTAAGATATTATTTTGCAAGTAAGATGATTAAAGTGTTTATATAATACAAAATATCCTTCACTGTATGATAGTTTGTCAGTAGGTAGTTGTTTAACCTTAAACATCTTCTTTGGTGATTGACAGTTATTTAAGCAAAATATCTGCTTGGATAAATATGTAATGAATATACAAACTGGCCTTTAAAAATACTTAAAAAATACAACAGTAGTTATGATAGGTTTAGGAATTGTATCCTAGGGTGAAAAGTCACATGATACAATCATAATAAAGTATATACTTGTATTGTTTCTGAATGTATTAAATGCATACAACATATTTTCAGTTGTGTTTTAAGTCACATAGTTGTATAGATTCAGCAATAAATACTTATTCTTTGCATGTATGACAGATAGACAAACAGTAAATGTACAAGTATTTAGTGACTAATCCGTTTAAGTATTTTAATGCCTAATGAAGATGTATTGAAGGGAGAAAGGCATATGCTGTTTCACAGTGGTCACGTTGTAGTGCACACTGCACTGTGTAGTCTGTGTGAGTCTCAATCACGCGGTGGAGCCAGGAAGAATACCGCATTCCCTCTCAGTCCAGGCCAGGCTGCACAAGTGAGCTCCGCCTCCACCGTCACCACGTCATGCGCACCCGCATACAATCCCATAGGATAGCAATAGCCGGGCCAGCCATTTAAGTCATTAGTACTTGGTTGATTTAGCCACACGGCCCTGAGTTCAGTAGAGTGGCCCTAGGGACCCAAAATTCTGCTGCCCCTTAAAAATCTGCTGCCCTAGGCACCGGCCTTGTTGGCCTATGCCTTAATACGCCCCTGCATACTGTAAAAAGGACAAGGAAAGAAGTGAACAAGCTAAAAAACAAATACAAAATAAATAAAAAGCATTAAGGGATAGGAAATAGGAGACAGGTCTACCACCAGTACTACCGCACACCCTGTATATTTATCTTTATGGTCACCATCCTTAGCATCCCATTTTTTATCTAGATCCACCTTTGATTATAATCAAAAGCTGAAATTCTCTCTCTCTGGCACCCAAAGTAAGAAGCTGCTAGTAAAACATAATTTATGCTTACCTGATAAATTTATTTCTCTTGTAGTGTGTTCAGTCCACGGGTCATCCATTACTTATGGGATATATTCTCCTTCCCAACAGGAAGTTGCAAGAGGATCACCCAAGCAGAGCTGCTATATAGCTCCTCCCCTCACATGTCATATCCAGTCATTCGACCGAAACAAGACGAGAAAGGAGAAACTATAGGGTGCAGTGGTGACTGGAGTTTTAATTAAAATTTAGAACTGCCTCAAAAAAAGACAGGGCGGGCCGTGGACTGAACACACTACAAGAGAAATAAATTTATCAGGTAAGCATAAATTATGTTTTCTCTTGTTAAGTGTGTTCAGTCCACGGGTCATCCATTACTTATGGGATACCAATACCAAAGCTAAAGTACACGGATGATGGGAGGGACAAGGCAGGAACTTTAAACAGAAGGAACCACTGCCTGTAGAACCTTCCTCCCAAAAACAGCCTCCGAAGAAGCAAAAGTGTCAAATTTGTAAAATTTTGAAAAGGTATGAAGTGAAGACCAAGTTGCAGCCTTGCAAATCTGTTCAACAGAGGCCTCATTCTTAAAGACCCAGGTGGAAGCCACAGCTCTAGTGGAATGAGCTGTAATTCTTTCAGGGGGCTGCTGTCCAGCAGTCTCATAGGCTAAACGTATTATGCTACGAAGCCAAAAAGAGAGAGAGGTGGCCGAAGCCTTTTGACCTCTCCTCTGTCCAGAATAAACGACAAACAGAGAAGAAGTTTGCCGAAAATCCTTAGTTGCCTGTAAGTAGAACTTCAGGGCACGGACTATGTCCAGATTATGCAAAAGACGTTCCTTCTTTGAAGAAGGGTTAGGACATAATGATGGAACAACAATCTCCTGATTGATATTCCTATTAGAAACAACCATAGGTAAAAATCCAGGTTTAGGCCTAGATTTGGAGTTCGGCGGTAGCCGTCAAAACCAGCGTTAGAGGCTCCTAACGCTGGTTTTGGGCGCCCGCTGGTATTTGGAGTCAGTGATTAAAGGGTCTAACGCTCACTTTTCAGCCGCGACTTTTCCATACCGCAGATCCCCCTACGCCATTTGCGTATCCTATCTTTTCAATGGGATCTTTCTAACGCTGGTATTTAGAGTCGTTTCTGAAGTGAGCGTTAGAGCTCTAACGACAAGATTCCAGCCGCCTGAAAATAGCAGGAGTTAAGAGCTTTCTGGCTAACGCCGGTTTATAAAGCTCTTAACTACTGTACCCTAAAGTACACTAACACCCATAAACTACCTATGTACCCCTAAACCGAGCTCCCCCCACATCGCCGCCACTCGATTAAAATTTTTAACCCCTAATCTGCCGACCGCCACCTACGTTATACTTATGTACCCCTAATCTGCTACCCCTAACACCGCCGACCCCTATATTATATTTATTAACCCCTAACCTGCCCCCCACAACATCGCCGCCAGCTACTTAAAATAATTAACCCCTAATCTTCCGACCGCAAAGCGCCGCCACCTACGTTATCCATATGTACCCCTAATCTGCTACCCCTAACACCGCCGACCCCTATATTATATTTATTAACCCCTAATCTGCCCCCCACAACGTCGCCGACACCTGCCTACACTTATTAACTCCTAATCTGCCGAGCGGACCTGAGCGCTACTATAATAAAGTTATTAACCCCTAATCCGCCTCACTAACCCTATCATAAATAGTATTAACCCCTAATCTGCCCTCCCTAACATCGCCGACACCTACCTTCAATTATTAACCCCTAATCTTCCGATCGGAGCTCACCGCTATTCTAATAAATGTATTAACCCCTAAAGCTAAGTCTAACCCTAACACTAACACCCCCCTAAGTTAAATATAATTTTTATCTAACGAAATAAATTAACTCTTATTAAATAAATGATTCCTATTTAAAGCTAAATACTTACCTGTAAAATAAACCCTAATATAGCTACAATATAAATTATAATTATATTATAGCTATTTTAGGATTAATATTTATTTTACAGGCAACTTTTTAATTATTTTAACCAGGTACAATAGCTATTAAATAGTTAAGAACTATTTAATAGTTACCTAGTTAAAATAATAACAAATTTACCTGTAAAATAAATCCTAACCTAAGATATAATTAAACCTAACACTACCCTATCAATAAAATAATTAAATAAACTACCTACAATTACCTACAATTAACCTAACACTACACTATCAATAAATTAATTAAACACAATTCCTACAAATAAATACAATTAAATAAACTAGCTAAAGTACAAAAAATAAAAAAGAACTAAGTTACAGAAAATAAAAAAATATTTACAAACATAAGAAAAATATTACAACAATTTTAAACTAATTACACCTACTCTAAGCCCCCTAATAAAATAACAAAGCCCCCCAAAATAAAAAATTCCCTACCCTATTCTAAATTAAAAAAGTTACAAGCTCTTTTACCTTACCAGCCCTGAACAGGGCCCTTTGCGGGGCATGCCCCAAGAATTTCAGCTCTTTTGCCTGTAAAAAAAAACATACAATACCCCCCCCCAACATTACAACCCACCACCCACATACCCCTAATCTAACCCAAACCCCCCTTAAATAAACCTAACACTAATCCCCTGAAGATCTTCCTACCTTGTCTTCACCATCCAGGTATCACCGATCCATCCTGGCTCCAAGATCTTCATCCAACCCAAGCGGGGGTTGGCGATCCATAATCCGGTGCTGAAGAGGTCCAGAAGAGGCTCCAAAGTCTTCCTCCTATCCGGCAAGAAGAGGACATCCGGACCGGCAAACATCTTCTCCAAGCGGCATCTTCGATCTTCTTCCATCCGGAGCGAAGTGGCAGGATCCTGAAGACCTCCAGCGCGGAACATCCATCCGGACCGACAACTGAACGACGAATGACTGTTCCTTTAAGGGACGTCATCCAAGATGGCGTCCCTCGAATTCCGATTGGCTGATAGGATTCTATCAGCCAATCGGAATTAAGGTAGGAATTTTCTGATTGGCTGATGGAATCAGCCAATCAGAATCTAGTTCAATCCGATTGGCCGATCCAATCAGCCAATCAGATTGAGCTCGCATTCTATTGGCTGATCGGAACAGCCAATAGAATGCAAGCTCAATCTGATTGGCTGATTGGATCAGCCAATCGGATTGAACTTGATTCTGATTGGCTGATTCCATCAGCCAATCAGAAAATTCCTACCTTAATTCCGATTGGCTGATAGAATCCTATCAGCCAATCGGAATTCGAGGGACGCCATCTTGGATGACGTCCCTTAAAGGAACAGTCATTCGTCGTTCAGTCGTCGGTCCGGATGGATGTTCCGCGCTGGAGGTCTTCAGGATCCTGCCACTTCGCTCCGGATGGAAGAAGATCGAAGATGCCGCTTGGAGAAGATGTTTGCCGGTCCGGATGTCCTCTTCTTGCCGGATAGGAGGAAGACTTTGGAGCCTCTTCTGGACCTCTTCAGCACCGGATTATGGATCGCCAACCCCCGCTTGGGTTGGATGAAGATCTTGGAGCCAGGACGGATCGGTGATACCTGGATGGTGAAGACAAGGTAGGAAGATCTTCAGGGGATTAGTGTTAGGTTTATTTAAGGGGGGTTTGGGTTAGGTTAGGGGTATGTGGGTGGTGGGTTGTAATGTTGGGGGGGGGGTATTGTATGTTTTTTTTTACAGGCAAAAGAGCTGAAATTCTTGGGGCATGCCCCGCAAAGGGCCCTGTTCAGGGCTGGTAAGGTAAAAGAGCTTGTAACTTTTTTAATTTAGAATAGGGTAGGGAATTTTTTATTTTGGGGGGCTTTGTTATTTTATTAGGGGGCTTAGAGTAGGTGTAATTAGTTTAAAATTGTTGTAATATTTTTCTTATGTTTGTAAATATTTTTTTATTTTCTGTAACTTAGTTCTTTTTTATTTTTTGTACTTTAGCTAGTTTATTTAATTGTATTTATTTGTAGGAATTGTGTTTAATTAATTTATTGATAGTGTAGTGTTAGGTTAATTGTAGGTAATTGTAGGTAGTTTATTTAATTATTTTATTGATAGGGTAGTGTTAGGTTTAATTATATCTTAGGTTAGGATTTATTTTACAGGTAAATTTGTTATTATTTTAACTAGGTAACTATTAAATAGTTCTTAACTATTTAATAGCTATTGTACCTGGTTAAAATAAATACAAAGTTACCTGTAAAATAAATATTAATCCTAAAATAGCTATAATATAATTATAATTTATATTGTAGCTATATTAGGATTTATTTTACAGGTAAGTATTTAGCTTTAAATAGGAATCATTTATTTAATAAGAGTTAATTTATTTCGTTAGATAAAAATTATATTTAACTTAGGGGGGTGTTAGTGTTAGGGTTAGACTTAGCTTTAGGGGTTAATCCATTTATTAGAATAGCGGTGAGCTCCGATCGGAAGATTAGGGGTTAATAATTGAAGGTAGGTGTCGGCGATGTTAGGGAGGGCAGATTAGGGGTTAATACTATTTATGATAGGGTTAGTGAGGCGGATTAGGGGTTAATAACTTTATTATAGTAGCGCTCAGGTCCGCTCGGCAGATTAGGGGTTAATAAGTGTAGGCAGGTGTCGGCGACGTTGAGGGGGGCAGATTAGGGGTTAATAAATATAATATAGGGGTCGGCGATGTTAGGGCAGCAGATTAGGGGTACATAGGGATAACGTAGGTTGCGGCGGTTTACGGAGCGGCAGATTAGGGGTTTAAAAAAATATGCAGGGGTCAGCGATAGCGGGGGCGGCAGATTAGGGGTTAATAAGTGTAAGGTTAGGGGTGTTTAGACTCGGGGTACATGTTAGAGTGTTAGGTGCAGACGTAGGAAGTGTTTCCCCATAGGAAACAATGGGGCTGCGTTAGGAGCTGAACGCTGCTTTTTTGTAGGTGTTAGGTTTTTTTTCAGCTCAAACAGCCCCATTGTTTCCTATGGGGGAATCGTGCACGAGCACGTTTTTGAGGCCGGCCGCGTCCGTAAGCAACTCTGGTATCGAGAGTTGCATTTGCGGTAAAAATGCTCTACGCTCCTTTTTTGGAGCCTAACGCAGCATTTGTTTTAACTCTCGATACCAGAGTTAAATTTATGGTGCGGCCAGAAAAAAGCCCGCGGAGCGTTAACAGCCCTTTTACCGTCGAACTCCAAATCTAGGCCTTAGTATGCAAAACTACCTTGTCTGAATGAAAAATCAGATAAGGAGAATCGCAATGTAAGGCAGATAACTCAGAGACTCTTCGAGCCGAGGAAATAGCCATAAAAAACAGAACTTTCCAAGATAAAAGCTTAATATCAATGGAATGAAGGGGTTCAAACGGAACACCCTGAAGAACTTTAAGAACCAAGTTTAAGCTCCACGGAGGAGCAACAGTTTTAAACACAGGCTTAATCTTAGCCAAAGCCTGACAAAAAGCCTGAACGTCTGGATTCTCTGCCAGACGTTTGTGTAAAAGAATAGACAGAGCAGAAATCTGTCCCTTTAACGAACTAGCAGATAAACCCTTTTCTAAACCCTCTTGTAGAAAAGACAATATCCTAGGAATCCAAACCTTACTCCATGAGTAACTCTTGGATTCACACCAATGTAAATATTTACGCCATATCTTATGGTAAATTTTTCTGGTAACCGGTTTCCGAGCCTGTATCAATGTATCAATAACCGACTCCGAGAAACCACGCTTTGATAGAATCAAGCGTTCAATCTCCATGCAGTCAGCCTCAGAGAAATTAGGCTTGGATGGTTGAAAGGACCCTGAAGTAGAAGGTCCTGCCTCAGAGGCAGAGACCATGGTGGACAGGACGACATATCCACCATGGTCTGCATACCAGGTCCTGCGTGGCCACGCAGGCGCTATCAGAATCACTGATGCTCTCTCCTGTTTGATCCTGGCAATCAGACGAGGCAGCAACGGAAACGGTGGGAACACATAAGCCATGTTGAAAATCCAAGGGGTTGCTAGTGCATCTACCAGCACCGCTCCCGGGTCCCTGGACCTGGATCCGTAACAAGGAAGCTTGGCGTTCTGGCGAGAAGCTATGAGATCCAGTTCCGGTTCGCCCCAACGAAGAATCAGTTGAGCAAATACCTCCGGGTGAAGTTCCCACTCCCCCGGGTGAAAGGTCTGGCGGCTTAGGAAGTCCGCCTCCCAGTTCTCCACGCCTGGGATGTAGATCGCTGACAGATGGCAAGAGTGAGACTCTGCCCAGCAAATTATCTTTGAGACTTCTAACATCGCTAGGGAACTCCTGGTTCCCCCTTGATGATTGATGTAAGCCACAGTCGTGATGTTGTCCGACTGAAATCTGATGAACCTCAGTGTTGCTAACTGAGGCCAAGCTAGAAGAGCATTGAATATCGCTCTTAATTCCAGAATGTTTATTGGAAGGAGTTTCTCCTCCTGAGTCCATGATCCCTGAGCCTTCAGGGAATTCCAGACTGCGCCCCAGCCTAGAAGGCTGGCATCTGTTGTTACAATCGTCCAATCTGGTCTGCGAAAAGTCATTCCCTTGGACAGATGAATCCGAGACAACCACCAGAGAAGAGAATCTCTGGTCTCCTGGTCCAGATTTAGTAAAGGGGACAGATCTGAGTAATCCCCATTCCACTGACTCAGCATGCATAATTGCAGCGGTCTGAGATGCAGGCGCGCAAATGGCACTATGTCCATTGCCGCGACCATTAAGCCGATTACTTCCATGCACTGAGCTACTGATGGGCTTCGAATGGAATGAAGGACACGGCAAGCATTTAGGATTTTTGATAACCTGGACTCCGTCAGGTAAATCTTCATCTCTACAGAATCTATAAGAGTCCCTAGAAAGGGAACCCTTGTGAGTGGTAACAGAGAACTCTTTTCCATGTTCACTTTCCACCCATGCGACCTCAGAAATGCTAGAACTATCTCTGTATGAGACTTTGCATTTTGAAAACTTGACGCTTGTATCAGAATGTCGTCTAAGTACGGAGCCACCGCTATGCCTCCCGGTCTTAGTACCACCAGAAGCGAGCCCAGAACCTTTGTAAAAATTCTCTGGGCCGTAGCTAACCCGAAGGGAAGAGCTACAAACTGGTAATGCCTGTCTAGAAAGGCAAACCTTAGGTACCGATAATGATCTTTGTGAATCGGTATGTGAAGGTAGGCATCCTTTAAGTCCACTGTGGTCATATACTGACCCTCTTGGATCATGGGTAGGATGGTTCGAATAGTCTCCATTTTGAATGATGGAACTCTTAGGAATTTGATTAAGATCTTTAGGTCCAAGATTGGTCTGAAGGTTCCCTCTTTCTTGGGAACCACAAACAGATTTGAGTAAAATCCTTGCCCTTGTTCCGTCTGCGGAACTGGGTGGATCACCCCCATTACTAGGAGGTCTTGTACACAGTGAAGAAAAGCCTCTTTCTTTATTTGGTTTGCTGATAACCTTGAAAGATGAAATCTCCCTTGTGGAGGAGAAGCTTTGAAGTCCAGAAGGTATCCCTGAGATATAATCTCCAACGCCCAGGGATCCTGGACATCTCTTGCCCAAGCCTGGGCAAAGAGAGAAAGTCTGCCCCCCACTAGATCCGTTTCCGGATAGGGGGCCCTCTCTTCATGCTGTCTTAGGGGCAGAAGTAGGCTTTCTGGCCTGCTTGCCCTTGTTCCAGGACTGGTTGCCTTTCCAACCCTGTCTGTAACGAGCAGCAGTTCCTTCCTGTTTTGGAGCGGAGGAAGTTGATGCTGCTCCTGCCTTGAAATTACGAAAGGCACGAAAACTAGACTGTTTGGCCTTTGATTTGGCCCTGTCCTGAGGAAGGGTGTGACCCTTACCTCCAGTAATGTCAGCAATAATCTCCTTCAAGCCGGGCCCGAATAAGGTTTGCCCTTTGAAAGGAATATTAAGCAATTTAGATTTAGAAGTTACATCTGCTGACCAGGATTTAAGCCATAGCGCTCTGCGCGCCTGAATGGCGAATCCGGAGTTCTTAGCCGTTAGTTTGGTTAAATGCACAACGGCATCCGAAACAAATGCATTAGCTAGCTTAAGGGCTTTAAGCTTGTTCAAAGTCTCATCCAATGGTGCTTTGCGAATAGCCTCTTCCAGAGACTCAAACCAGAAAGCCGCTGCAGCAGTGACGGGCGCAATGCATGCAAGGGGCTGTAATATAAAACCTTGTTGAACAAACATTTTCTTAAAGGTAACCTTCTAATTTTTTATCCATTGGATCTGAGAAAGCACAACTATCCTCCACCGGAATAGTGGTACGCTTGGCTAAAGTAGAAACTGCTCCCTCCACCTTAGGGACCGTCTGCCATAAGTCTCGTGTGGTGGCGTCTATTGGGAACATTTTTCTAAATATCGGAGGAGGGGAAAAAGGCACACCGGGTTTATCCCACTCCTTGTTAATAATCTCTGTAAGCCTTTTAGGTATAGGAAAAACGTGAGTACACACCGGTACCGCATAGTATTTATCCAGCCTACATAATTTCTCTGGGATTGCAACCGTGTCGCAATCATTCAGAGCAGCTAATACCTCCCCTAGTAATACACGGAGGTTCTCAAGCTTAAATTTAAAATTTGAAATTTCTGAATCCGGTCTCCCTGGATCAGATCCGTCACCCACAGAATGAAGCTCTCCGTCCTCATGTTCTACAAATTGTGACGCAGTGTCAGACATGGCCCTCATATCATCAGCGCGCTCTGTCCTTAACCCAGAGCTATCGCGCTTGCCTCTTAACTCAGGCAAATTAGATAATACTTCTTTCATAACATTAGCCATATCTTGTAAAGTGATTTGTAAGTGCCTTGATGTGCTTGGCGCCACAATCTCACGCACCTCCTGAGCGGGAGGCAAAGGTATTGACACGTGAGGAGAGTTAGGCGGCATAACTTCCCCCTCGTTGTCTGGTGATAATTTCTTTACCGGTAAAGACAGACTTTTATTTAAAGTAACATCAATACAATTGGTACACATATTTCTATTGGGCTCCACATTGGCCTTTAAACATAATGAGCAAGCAGATTCATCTGTGTCAGACATGTTTAAACAGACTAGCAATGAAGCTATCAAGCTTGGAAATTTCTTACAATAAGTTTACAAGCAATATAAAAAATGCTGCAGCGCTTTTAAAAACACAAAAAAACTGTCACAGTTGAAATAACAACGAACTAATACGGTTATAGCAACCAATTTTAAACAGTAAATGTATGAAATTAGCAGAGGATTGCACCCATTAGCAAAAGGATGATTAACCCCTCAATACCCAAAACGGATAATCAATTTAAGATTTAACGCTTTTCTCACAGTCAAACACACTGTCACAGGTCTGCTGTGACTGATTACCTCCCTCAAAAATGAATTTTGAAGACCCCTGAGCTCTCTGGAGACGTCCTGGATCAAAGAGGAAGAAGCAGGAAGACTGTGCTAGAATTTTAACTGCGCAACAAGGCGCTAAAAAAAGGTCCCTCCCACTCATATCACAACAGTGGGAGACCTGATATAACGGTGTCTATGCAGAAATATACGTTAGCCATGTGGAAAAAAATCATGCCCAAAAAGATTTATCACCAAAGTACCTCACAAAACGAATAACATGCCAGTAAACGTTTTTAAAAAAACAACTTTCCAGTGTTATGCAAAGTTATCACTAAGACTGCTACCAGTCGCTTCTACTGCAGTTAAGGCTCATACATTTATTTCAGTACTAACAGTATTTAAAGTTAAATTCTAGTCCCTAGAAAATAACTCAACTGCGCATACATTTATCAGCCTGATACCAGTCGCTACTACTGCATTAAAGGCTGTACTTACGTCATATGGGTAACAGCAGTGTTTTCATAGTCAATTCCATTCCTAGAAAATATTTTACTGCACATACCTCATTTGCGGGGGACCCCGCATGCTATTCCCTTCTCCGAAGATACCCCACTCCTCAGAATGTGCGAGAACAGCCAGTGGATCTTAGTTACGTCTGCTAAGATCATAGAAAAAACGCAGGCAGATTCTTCTTCTAAATACTGCCTGAGAGAACAAACAGCACACTCCGGTGCAATTTTAAAATAATAAACTTTTGATTGAAGAATGTTACTCCTATCTCCTCTCACAACCTCCTTTGTTGAGACTTGCAAGAGAATGACTGGGTATGACATGTGAGGGGTGGAGCTATATAGCAGCTCTGCTTGGGTGATCCTCTTGCAACTTCCTGTTGGGAAGGAGAATATATCCCATAAGTAATGGATGACCCGTGGACTGAACACACTTAACAAGAGAAATCCAATTTATCTGTATATACCTCTGACGAAGAAGTAATTAACGTAAAACTGCGAAACATGTAAAGTTTTATACTGTGGGCATTTTGTTCCTGGCGGACGATCATTTGGCATGTTATGTACCCTGAGCACATAACGGATGTTTTGTTTGTACAATTGTATCAGCGGCTGTTTAATGACCTTATATTGATTGAGGGCAGATTGCGTAAACATTTTTAATTGTGCTTTTATTATTTAAGAACATTAAATGGTTTTACACTTATGGAGCTTTCCTTTTTTCCCCTACTTGATTTATTCCTCTGAACGAGACCATTGTTGTATATCGTGTTTGAAACATCTTTGACACAAACATCTGTAGTGGGGACCAGTCTACTCTCCCTCTCCTTGACAGAGCATTACCCTTATCTCATAGCATTGATGTAAGGTTTGGTGAGTATCCCCCTTATTTATTATTACATTTTCATCTTGACACGTATTGGATTGTTACACTATTTAGATATAGACTGGTGGCTGTTCCGTCGCGGGAGGAAATATTGGAATTGGAATTCTGTTCTCTCTTTTTATATGATATAATATATGATATGGTGTTTTTTATTCCTGTGCGCTAATGTTTTTTCTTTTGTCTGTTATACATTATATATATATATATATATATATAGATAGATATAGATAGATAGAGGCATAAATATATATTTTACAACAAAACCATTATATATATATATATATATATATATATATATATATATATATATATATATATATACTGTATATCTAAAAATAAATAGAACATTTTCTTCTATGTGAAGAACATTGGAATGTAAAATATTCATAAACTTCCTTCGGGTTAGGGCAGTTGGTCTAATGTCCGTCAGTTTTTTTTGCTGTATTTTTTTTTATGTTTGCCCGCTCCATTAAAGACTATGGAGAGAAGAAGTTAATGCATTTGTGATATACGAAGTCCTCAGGTTAGCGCACGTGAAAAGTAATACGCCCACTAATCCGCGTGCATGAAAAGTTTACCTCTGACGATGTTTGGGTGCGAGTGAAAGCGCTAAATAGCTAAATAGTTTTGTTTGTTTATTATGTTGTTTTAGGATTAAATGTCTGTTAGACATCTTGTTTTTTTATCAATTTAATTGGTTCTTGGTTTTAGCACTTTGTTAAATTTTATAGTATTCTACACTTTCCTTCAATTACATTCCTTCACTCCTGCCATTTAATTGTACCTTTCTCCCTGCCACCTTTTTATAATTATCTATTTTTATAATACTTTTACTCTCTTTCTTCTCATTCCCAGAAACCAGAGCTCTATTTATTTTCCCTCTTTATTATTCTTCCATTCCCGTCCATATCGCTTTCATTTCTTCCTATAGTTACATAATCTTATCTCCCCATCTGACTTCAAGCACTTGTAGTCCTATATCAGCCTATTGGCAGCTCAACCACAGCGAACCTGTATAATGCTCAGGACATAGCAGCTCACTTCGTAAATATCAGAAATTTTGGAGTCGCAGTTTATAGGGCACCTGGGAAGCTAAAAGACACAGAGTCATGGTTGTGCCTTACTTATTAGCCTAACATTCCAAGGGATGGGACGTCAGCTAAAGTTCTTGTGCCAAAGAGCATCAGAATGTAAATAAAGCATAGTACATACAACAAGGGTCATTTATAACAAATGTAAATGTGCCAAGACCTAAAACTACATTATAGCAGGTAGACCATGGTAGGAAGCTCCTCCATTCTTCCCTTCCATTTGATCCAGAAGGACAGTTACAAATACGTTTATAAAGTAACAAACTTAGGTTCACTCCTGGATGTCTAATAAAGTATCTGCAGTGCTAAAAAATACACTTACTAAATGTAAGAAACAGATGTGCCTTGTGGTTATAAAGGTCTCATAAGCTGTCCAAAGTTTTCCTTTTTCTTACAACGTTCTCATGAGACAATGTAATGTGTTGTAAAATCCATAAAACACATTTATTAAAGGTCAGATAACAAGTGGATTGCAAAATTCTTTTGAGTGCGATATTTGCGCTCCACTTGTAATAGATAAAAAAAGGGGGGAGGAAAAAGCGCTGGATTATATAAGACAAAAAATGTAAGCAAAAAGTTAAAAAAAATCCCCAAGATAATATTAGTGGCTATTAGTAAAGAAAAAAACGATTTGAGCTTCTGAAATAAAAAAATAATATCAGAGCTAAAACATATATGGCGGATATGTGGCATCCTCCACTTGTAATACCAGCGAGAGGTCGCGTTCACATTGCATGGAAGCTTAGTGTTTCACTTGTAATCTTGCGCTTCCATAGGCCCCAATGGAATAGACACGGCAGAGAACCTAGCGCAGCGAAGGCGGTAAGTCGCGCAGCCATGGTCAGATAATTTTAAATATGATATACAGTATTTATGTGTTTATGTGTATATATACATATCAACATATAAATATATATATATACACACAATTATGTATAAGGTTCAATTGAAAGGTAAAGTATATGATGCAAAGATAATAATGCCCGGACCAAGGTATACTCCAGAACAGACACCTCAAAATAATAATACAAATAAATGTCCCCGCACTTATATTTGGTTAGATAGTAGTAGTTAAAACACTATTTCAATACAGACCTTAGGAAATAGGTTTCTATATTATTATTAACATTACAAGAATTACATATAAAGTGGAGGTATCTGGTTTATGTACTCCTTTCTGTCTTCATTATTATTCTTTATTATTTTTTAGGATAATGTTTTTCAATTTCAACATTTATAGTTTTATTAATGTTCATTATTATATAGACGTTGCGTTTCTGTTTTTATTTATAAGATGATGTATTGTACACACTTAAGCTCATGTAAGGTGTTTGCCGAATAATTGCCTTTTGCAAAATAAACATAAGCTATGCTGTGGATCATTCTTCCGGCTAAAATCATATGAGCAACCCCTTACAATCTCATTATGAGTGTCAGCCACTAGATGGCATATTTCATCTCATGAGATTTGCTTCAAATAGACGAGTGGCAGCCTGGATCAACAGGCAAAGTGGAAGGGCGGAGCCCGAAACGCGCGTCGCCTGTGTGTGTGACGTTGGACGCCAGACTGATCCGATGCAAGCGGGAGCTTTGAAACGGCTGTGATACTTCTGGGATGCCTTGTATGTGAAGCGGTATCTTTTTCAACTGAAGGGTACTACTTGTAGTCTGGATGGCATACCGTGCTGAGAAGGATCACTTGTACATAAATTCCGGAGGACTGGGTGAGATCGCTCATAGAGCAGAGTTTGTTCTTTTCATTCTGACCAATTGCGATTGCATACTAACTGGGGGATTGTTGTCCTTAAGTGCCGGTATTACTCCTTACACGTGAAATTTATGCTGAGGACATCGGTATGCTTCTAACAAGGCAATCCTTTTGCATGAACTGCTTAATCAATCTGCTTAAAAGCTTTGCATTTCTGAACGCTTGCATATAACCCTGCTGCATCTATATTCAAGTTTACAGTTTACCTATACTCGGAAGGCACATGTTGTCTAAAACTTGACACTCTTGACAAGGGCTTGGCTCATTTTATGTCATGGACTGAGGTCTATTAGAGTTGTATATGCTGGGGACACCCAGTGATACTGTTTTTTACTATGTTTTTGCATCCTTGCAGAATTGTGCATTATATATGTAGTCTCACTATTTAATATTAAAGTAACACTCAAGTCAAAATTAAACTTTCATTATTCAGATAGAGCATGTAATTTTAAACAACTTTCCAATTTACTTCCATTAACAAAATGTGCACAGTCTTTTTATATTTAAACTTTTTGAGTCACCAGCTCCTACTGAGCATGTGCAAGAATTCACAGCATATACATATTTGCATTTGTGATTGGCTGATGGCTGTCACATGGTACGTGTATGCATTTGTGATTGGCTGATGGTTGTCACATGGTATAGGGGAGTGGAAATAGACATAACTTTTAAAATTGTCAGAAAAAAATCTACTACTCATTTGAAGTTCAGACTAAGTCTACTGTGTTGACTGGTCCTTTAAATAAGTCATTTTTTCACTTCAGCATACATATGACTAGAGATTACCTTTATTTGCATACTGACTCCTTGTTAGTGCGGGGACATTTATATTTATTTACATAAATATATATGTATATAAGCATATACATATATAGTTATAGTAATAACACAGTCCCCATAGAGCGTTATGTAAAGGCACTTTTCAGTGCCGTCTTTTTCTAACACCCCACATCTGCACACTTTAACCCCTTAAAATTGCTTTGTGAAGTTATATTTTTAAAATATAAAAATGCTCATAATGTTATTTTGATTAATAAAAAGGAACAAAATTCTATATTTTGGGGGCAATTGGGGGACATTTTTTTAATTAACCAATTGCTACCTTGACCTTGCGGTAGCATTAATCGACCACTCGTAATGGCTGGTTATTTAATGTGCACCCATAAACAGGCGAATTAGCGCTCTACTTGTAATCTAGCCCTAAATGTACAAATGTATTAGTTAATGCACAGCTTGTCTCAGGCATAACAAAAAAGTATAAAATGAAAACATTTAGGGACAGATTACAAGTAAAGCGCTAAATATCGCTTTTAGATTAAAAGTAGAGCGCTAAATATCGCTGCTATTACAAGTTTACAGCAATGCGAATGCGACCTCATGTTTGCATTGCTGGGAACCATTGCACTCACTCAGCATGTTTCCATAGGCTCTAATGGGAGCCTTATTCTGATGCATCAGAACTTCAGGGCAGCGAAGGGGGTAAGTAGCGCAGCGATGGTAGCAAATATATATATATATATATAAGGATATACGTAGCTGAATGTGTTTGCACTCCCACTATCTCTCGTCATCTGCCAGGGTGCTATTATGAAATAATAGACTGGATTGAAGCTAAGCACTCACTAAACTCTGGACAACATGGTCAACAAAAATAATTTATTTGTGCTGTGATGTTTCGGGACTAAGCACTGTCCCTTCCTCTGACAATATACAAGTGAAAAATACAGCCTTATATAGGCCCTAGACACCCTCCCACACTCTATGGGCCAATCCCAGCCCCCTTCAGTACACACCCCCTGAGTGTCAA
The DNA here is from genome assembly GCF_027579735.1 of Bombina bombina. NCBI lineage: Eukaryota > Metazoa > Chordata > Amphibia > Anura > Bombinatoridae > Bombina > Bombina bombina. Next base: position 222,827,282 of record NC_069507.1, read on the forward strand.
AGTCTAATTGGACATACACTAATAGTGACATCATCAAGTGCCCAAACATACAAAGTGTTATCTAACTACCTACTTTATTATTAAAAAAACCTTTTAGGGTCCTCTATACCAGGAGAGCCACCGTAATTGTTCATATTTAGTCCGGTAAAATGAAAAAACGCACAACGGCACAAATACGGTCTTCAGAACACCCAATAGCCAATAAGTTCTTATTAGTCCAATCACAGACCGCCACATAGTAGTAAACACCCGACGCACACCAACACCTCTGCGTGTGTGCAGAAAATCATAAGTACGAGTCGGAAAATCAGGAAGATCTATCCTGTCTCTCTTCCAACTTACTACAGGCATGCCACTATAGTGCCTATTATAATCAGATGCGCCGATCTTTCTAATTCCTTGTGTGTAAACGGCTGGCAGCCGAACACATCGTCATTTGGGCGAGGTGTCAGATGGGCCAATCAAATGCCTAAGCAGTGGCTTGTCACACCCCCCTCCTTTGTCAAATGACAGAAAGGCAAAAAACTGGCCGGGCTCATTCAACAGCCTGTAACCAATCACAACAGCAGAGAGGAGCACACCCCTCACCTGTCATATGTCATTAGTATACAACCGGGCCATCTTCATTGCCAGTGCCAGCTGTCACTCGCAGGACTGTGTACTGCTGATTTAAATATCCATAGCGACCAATATGCACAATACTCCTCTCCTCGCAATCGCCCCTCAATGTCACCTATCAGTCCCACATCAAAATAAAAGCTTCATTCACAGGCCCGACAGGGCCCCATATGACACCCAGGCTCATTATTGCAAACACCGCAGTGAAGAGACACTATGCTATCTGCACAGACTCAAAAGGCGAATCAAAAACACTACTTGTTGTCCAATGAATCTTATCTCGTTAGAGTCATCTACATTTAATGCTAATCCCCTCTTCAGGGTATAGCTTTCCCACGCATCTCCATAGGACCCACAGGGGTTGTGTACTGAAGGGGGCAGGGATTGGCCCATAGAGTGTGGGAGGGTGTCTAGGACCTATATAAGGCTGTATTTTTCACTTGTATATTGTCAGAGGAAGGGACAGTGCTTACTCCTGAAACATCACAGCACAAATAAATTATTTTTGTTTACCACATTGTCCAGAGTCCAGTGAGTGCTTAGCTTCAATCCAGTCTATATAAGGATATAAATTTATATTTACTAGGAACAGATACTTCCCATAGGCTACAATGTAACACCCACTCCCACCAAGTTTAAAGCTCCAAAACTTCCTAGCGCAGTTTTTTTTTTTTTTTATAAAAAACTATAATGCCCTATATTTTGAGGGCATTTGGGGCACTTTTAGAAAATTAACCAGAGATTGGATCTCTGGTCAATTTTCTGAGCACTAATTGCTACCGTGAGCTTGCGGTAGCAATAACCAGCTACTTGTAATGGCTGGTTAATTATGGCACTCCCGTTTGCCGTTTGCTAAAGAGCGATCATTTAGCGCTCCACTTGTAATCTAGCCCTTAATGTATAACATACCCTTAAAATTTGCTGTATGGCTACTAGAACTGAGCAGTCAAGGCTAAGTGAGGAAGACTTGTGAGTGAGACAACATGGGGCTGGAGTCACTGATGTTGGTGGGAGGAATTGGTTGGGTCATGGGAAGGTTCTGTGGGTCATGGGAGTTGTTAGTGCAGGTCTTTTAAAGAGGCATTAAACTGCTGGTCACATTTAAAGTAGCAGGATTATCACTTACTATGCAATTATTCAACTTCTGTAGTTCTCTTTAAAGCTGTTTTTTCTTATTTTAACCCCTTTCTGGTGTAGCTAGTGAAGCTCTGCCTCTTCACACTGGGTGCCGCCATCTTGGATCTTAGGTATTCTATGACGTAGTGCATATTCACAAATCAGTGGCATTAAGGTCTTTTTGAAAAATCATGTTGTGCAATTTGGTTTAGCGTGCACAATACAAAGTGGAAGCTATACATTTTTGTAATGTCTGCATAGCTCTGTATTATTCCCGAAGAAATATATGTTATTTAGCTTTTAAACTGTGAATAAAAATGTAAAAAAAAGATAGCAACATCATTAATCTATAAATCCACACCGCTTCTGTCACAGGGATGCAAGAATATGTGCACTCCAAGATGGTAGCACCCAGTATAAAACCATGGAGCACCAAGCAGTGTAATAGGTTAAAATAAGAGAATGGCTTAAAGAAAGCTTAAAGGGACAGTCTACTAAAGAATTTTTATTGTTTAGAAACATATATAATCCCTTTATTACCCATTCCCTAGTTTTGCATAACCAACACTGTTATATTAATACACTTTTTACCTCTGTGATTACCTTGTATCTAAGCCTCTGCAAACTGCTTCCTTATTTCACTTCTTTCGACTGAATTGCATTTTCACCAATCATCGCTGAATCATAAATAACTTCACGGAGTGAGAATAATGTTATCTATATGGCACACATGAACTAGCGCTGTCTAGCTGTGAAAAAGTCAAAATGCACAGAGATAAGAGGCAGCCTTTAAGAACTTAGAAATTAGCTCATGAGCATACCTAGGTTTAGCTTTCAACAAATACCAAGACAACAAAGCAAAGTTTATGATAAAAGTAAATTGGAAAGTTGCCTAAAATTGCATGCCCTATCTGAATCATGAACGTTTAATTTTGACTAGACTGTCCCTTTAAAGAACAAAAAAAAAAAAAATAGCAAGGTGAGTAGTAACCAGTAGTACCCAGCAGTGCTGCAAAATCATGAGAACCCTGAACTATTTGGGACAACTGGAAGCTCTGATATTAAATAAGGAGTAAAACTAATATTAAGCCAATCAAATAACAGCTAAAATATATAACAATAAAATAAAACAAAAATATAAAATACCTTAAAGGATCACAAAACTTTGAATTTTTATCCGTAATTACATTATCAGATTTCAATCAGGAACGTTTATATATTATAACTAACCTTGTTATACACAAAAACGAAGTTTATAAATCTAATATAATAATATTTTATTTTTCGATTCTGACGTACCTGAAGCCAAACCCCCTATTATGGGTCGTCCACTAACAAAACTATTCTTCAATCAAATTTAGTTTTTGCGCATATCATTAGAAGCTGATGTTGTCATCATGCGCATGCGCACTTCGTTACTAACATGCCGATGTCGTCATCATGCGTTTGCGCACTTCGTTACTGACATTCGCGCATGAGCATATTATACTGGTAATACCAGAAGATTCAGAGCGTCTGCTGTTTAGATGTATTCGATGACAAGGTCATACAATCTTGCATACGCATTGTGGCGTAATTCCGACATTTTGATAACTCAGGTTATCATGGATGATTGGTGCATGTAAACGAAGATTCGAGCGTTGGGTTTGAAATTCGATAAATTCTTAGAGCAGAATATCTCGATAACAGTAAAAGTATGAAACACAAACCGGATTACAAATATAATTGATACATGTTGATTTAGCGATTCAAAGATAACTTTATAGCAACGTTTAGTGTCCCTTTAAATAATAATAATCACAGTATTTAGGTAGGTATGTTCATAAAAGCATAATATATTTGATTAGAGCTTGTACAATATTTTGGATCATTTATACTTTGAACAAAAAAAAAAAGTGAGTACACATTATTGACTGCAATATATGAATACAAACACTATGCACTATTACTAGCAATAGTTCCAGCATAGAGAGGCACAAATAAATATATTCTAAAATATATGTATTATATGGTTTGAAATATGATTTATGTTAACAAAAAAGAGGGTATGATACAAATAAATGTAAAGGCACCTTGTGCTGTCAGATAGGGGCAACCATGCAGATCACGAAATAGTGTATGCTCCAAATAGTTTTGTAACATTACATGTTCTACTGGGTAGAATATTTTTCTTTAATTTACAGTTTATCCAATGCAATGGCTGATGATAAACCACATACAATATTTATTCATATAAAGAGTTATATATGTTTGTTTTTAGAATTTTTAAAAATATTTTAAAAACCAATGTATCTCAGGAGTCCAAATATTTTTGAAATTTAGGAGATTGCTAGAAAATTGAAAAACAATCAACATACTTTATAGACAAGGGTGTTTTGGAAATGTCTGTAGAATAACTTAAAAAAAATTAGGCGTTACAGGGAAAATGTAGGATCTGTTTCTTCTTCAAAAATTTGTCAAGACCCGACGTATCGTGTATGTGTGCACTGTATACTTGTGTATTACGGGGACATAAACTATGATGGCTTAAAGGAACGTATAACTTGAACACATGAACAACATATAAATGCATACATAGATGATTACAGTGTTCATTAATCCCATTCCCATCCATCAATTCCCCTGATCAGTACAAATTATTTGAATATCTTGGTTTGCATTAATCAAAGATTTCTTCAAAATTATTTGTGTTAGCTGTTCTCAAAGAGATTTTTTTCACCACTACAAGGATGAAATAAAATCAGGAGATAAGAAAAGCTACAACACCAATGGTGCCAAGAGTTTTACAATTTATTTCTATTTAATTAATTGCAAACTAAACAATACAGTGTATATATACCCTGTATATAGATAGATAGATAGATAGATAGATAGATAGATAGATAGATAGATAGATAGATAGATAGATATTTATATATATACACACACACACACACACACACACACACACTTGATAGTGCTTGGGGGATATTATGTCTAATTAATACAAAGAACCCAGAACTCACTCTTCATCTATAATTTATTAGTGACGTTTCAGAGGGAAGGGGAAGGTTTCTCTCCGAAACATCACTAATAAATTATAGATGAAAAGGGAGTGCTGAGTCCATTGTATTAATCATATCATAATATATATATATATATATATATATATATCCCCTGTATGTATGTGTGAATATACATATATGTATATGTATATATATATATATATATATATATATATATATATATATATATATATATATATATATATATATATATATATATAGCAGATTGATAGAGATTTATGTATGCATATAAAAAAGTATTGATAGATAGATATTTTATAAAGATAGTAAGTTAAGTTGCAATACTAAGAAAATGCATGAAAATTAGCCATTTGTAGGCCAGCACATCATCTATATATCAGAAGGCAATTCCCTCCAACAAGAAACCTGCTTGCTTGGTTTAGTATAATAAACTACAGGTTTCACTTTTATGCATAATTACTGATTTGTGTGATTTGCTCCCAAGCACAAACAATTAATTCAAAATAAATCTGTCGACATTGTTAAATACATATTGATTACAATTATGTGTATTTGTTAATCATAGAGATTTGCCAGGCAAAATAAAAACATTTAGACAGATGGAAATAGTTACAAAGTCAACCAACATGTAAATATTACTAGGCATGTGCAAAAATAAGTTATTTGGCATTTTTATAGAAAGGAAGGCAGCGGCATACGGCTATTTTCACCCGGATTTATTAGTAAAAAAGTGCAACGTACAAAAATCTTGATTTGCACAGATATGTGGACGATGCACTATTACACTAAATAAATATAGAATTAAAAATAACTGATTGACCACATTCGTAATTTGTTTCTAATGTTCCAGTAACGGAGTACACATATTACTATTGTGATTGTCTAAAGTACCATGAATAAACGTGCCTAACTACAAATACAGGCGCCCTGCATTTTTATTGGAGCTACTTGCATTAAATTGCATTTGGTACAACCAATTCAAAATCTAGACTGCCCATACCCTAGTGCAGTAGAGTTGTCAGGCGTCCAGTATTTAACCGGACAGTCCAGTATTTTAGCAGGCGGTCCAGTAAAATCTATACAAATATTCCGGACACTTAAATGTCCAGTATTTCTAAAGCCCCCTAAGTGTCTGCTGAATGTAAGGGGCCTCCTATGCCTCTATTAAAGGACCAGTAAACACAGTAGATTTGCATAATCAACAAATGCAAGATAACAAGACAATACAATAGCATTTACTCTGAATTTCAAATGAGCAGTAGATTATTTTCTAACACATTTCAAAGTTATGTATATTTCCACTCCCCCTGTACCATGTGATAGCAATCGGCTAATCACAAATGCATATACGTATAGTCTGAGTTCTTGCACATGCTCAGTAGGAGCTGGTGACTCAAAAAAGTGTATAATATAAAAGACTGTGCACATTTTTTTTAATGGAAGTAAATTGGAAAGTTGTATAAAATTACATGCTCTATCTGAATCATGAAAATTTAATAAAACCTGAGTGTCCCTTTAATTACAAATATGGCCAAAAGATAAGTGAATTTTCTATTATGCGTTGCAGGCAGTCATGGGTTGTTAAATCACGACTGTGTGTATGCTCCTGGCACTTAAAGGGACACAATAAAATTAAACTTTCATTATTCAGATAGAGCATGCAATTTTAAACAACTTTCCAATTTACTTCCATTAACAAAATGTGCACAGTCTTTTTATATTTTAACTTTTTGAGTCACCAGCTCCTACTGAGCATGTGCAAGAATAAGTGTGTATGCATTTGTGATTGGCTGATGGCTGTCACATGGTACGTGTATGCATTTGTGATTGGCTGATGGCTGTCACAAACTCACATGATACAGGGGGAGTGGAAAAAGACATCACTTTTAAAATTGTCAGACATAAAAATGTACTACTCATTTGAAGTTCAGACTGAGGGCTAGATTTATTATAGCTTAGGCGTACAGGAGCGCGTATACGCGCCCCTGTACGCCTCAGCTCGCCTGTGGCGGGGCGAAATTACCCGCAGGTATTTGGCATTGCACACGAGCGCAATTTTGGGCTCGCGTGCAATGCCGCCCCCTGCCCGCGCACAGCCAATCACGCGCGGGCAGGAGCTGTCAATCTCCTCGGTCGGACTCGACCGAGGAGATTGAATTTCGCCAGTTTAGAGGTGGCGAACAGCTTAGGGAAGCAGCGGTCTTGTGACCGCTGCTTGATAAATCACGGCGAGCAAGTTCTAGTGAGAACTTGCTGCCGTAGGGGCTTCATAAATCTAGCCCTTAGTGCTATTGCCTTGTCTTGTTATCTTGCATTTGTTGCTTATGCAAATCTACTGTGTTGACTGTTCCTTTAAAGGGAAAGGAAACCCAACCATTTTCTTTTGTGATTCAAACAGAACAAACCATTTTTAAAAAGTTTTGAGTTTACTTCAATTATCAAATGTGCTTAGTTCCCGTGATATTTTGTGTTAGGTAGGCATCTGGACCACTACATAGCAGGAAATAGTGCAGCAAAAATAGAACAAAGTCCCACAAGCCTTCTAAGCGTATATTGCTTTATTGAAAAAGATATTTGGAGAATATATAAAAATAGTAAAAGAAGAAAGACATCAATCCAGGACAGAAAAAACACAAGTCCTACGCGTTTCGGCAACACATTGCCTTAGTCATGGACACTAATACTAAGTAAAAAAACCACCCTTTAAATACACCTGAGTGCACAGGTGTAGTGTACCTGGATTGGCCAATGGAACAAAATCTTCAATGTGACGTATTGGATAGGGGCAATGCTGACTATGGGACAAGGTAAATGGAAAGAAAAACAGAGCTCGTAAAGAATGTATTACATATAATCCACAAATTGTAATTAAAAACTAGGGGCACTGAATTTTTAGCTGGATGGTGATAATATATTACAAACTTTCAGGTGGGAAGCAGCAAGATATAAAAGGCTCTCTTTGCAATTATGAAATGCATAAAGTAACCCCTCACAATATTAAAGTATTCTAATCACAATGATAATGAATAAAAAAGTTAATACCATAGCTCCACTATGAAAGGTTCTTGTATATCAAATTCAAACGCAATTCATATATGGCTCATTCCTAATTAGGAGCCTGATAAATATAGTCAATATTTAAAATGTCAGAGTTAAATAATACTAATACTTGTATGCTGCAATTGTACCAACAGACCTAGCTATAGTGATTAAATATATTTAGCACACTAGATACCAATGAATAGAATCAGATACATATTCATTATCAGCTAGTTTCCCCTCTAGTCCTGAAAGAACCATTAATATGGAGTGGATATAGGCTTACTCATCTATTTATATATATATAATGAGAGAAGTCCCATTACTAATAATACAGTGGAATATATCTCATTTCAATTATTTATGGTGGCACCAGAAGTTAATGATGTCACCATCAATGTTAAATCCATTAGGTCTTCTGGTGTTCAATTTGAAAATCCAGAAGGCCTCCTTGTAAAGTAATTTGGCTGAGCGATCACCCCCTCTTATAGAGGGACGAATGTGATCTATTACTTGCCATTTAAATGTCGTGACCACTTTGCCATGGACAAAGATAAAGTGTCTAGCCAGGTCCGAGCATTCAGAGCCATTCTCAATGTTGTTTAAGTGTTCCCTAATCCTGCTTCTTTCCTCCCTGGAGGTACATCCTATGTATTGTTTATTACATTGTGTACAATCCACCATATAAATGACATAAGTCGAACGGCAGTTGGTATATGAATTAAGGTCATAAACCCTTTGAGTCACTGCTGACTGGAAATTATTTGTAGATCTTGTATGGCCACAGGCTATACAATTACTATAGTGACATCTGTAGTGTCCCTTAACCTCCAACCAACTGCTTCTGGGTAGGGATGATTGACGTATTAGACTAGGGGATAGGGTATTACCCAGTGTACATCCCCTCCTTGAAACAAAATTACAGCCTTCTGAAGTAATATCTCTGAAACTGTCTTCAGCCGCAAGAATTGGGAGGTGCTTTTTCACTATGTTACATATGGCACTAAATTGTGCACTATATGAGGTCACAAAAAGTGGCTTAGAAGCATCAAATTTATTCTCATTGTCATGTTGTGAACCATGATCAATAAGTAATTGCTTTCTATCCAAACGATTGACCTCTAGAAGTGCTCGGCTCACTGTTTTCTTGTGATAGCCTCTATCCAATAAATTTTTCATCATGTTCTGGCTCTTTCTCTCAAAATCCTCAATATCCGTACAGTTACGCTTAATGCAAATAAACTAGCCCTTTGCTACTCCAAAGCCCATATGTCTTGGATGATTGCTTCTTCCATGTAGAATAGCATTAGTAGCAATGGGCTTACAGTATAGGGTAGTTTTAATAACCCTAGCATCCTTATCCCCTATCAAGAGGAGATCCAAGTAAGGTATACTGGTGTTATCACTTGCATATGTAAATTGAAGATTTACATCATTGGTGTTGAGATATTCCACAAATTGTACTAATCTATCATGACCCCCCGTCCAAATGAACAGGAGGTCATCGATATATCTTTTGTACATTGTAATGTCAGCCTTAAATGGGTTTGTATCTGCAAAGACGTGGTACACCTCCCGCCAACCCATAAATAGGTTCGCGTATGCGGGGGCAAACTTGGCCCCCATCGCCGTGCCACGCCTTTGCACATAGAATTTGCCGTTAAACTGGAAAAAATTATGGGATAACAGAAACTCAAGTGTCTGTAACAGAAACAACTTGAGAGTTTCACCATAATTACTGAAATTATCCAGCATATATGACACGGCTTCAAGACCACTGGTATGGGGAATGGCTGAATATAGCCCCACTACATCCACTGTTAACCAGTGTGATCTCTCATCCCAAGTCCCTTGCTGTAGACAATTTAGTAAATGCTTGGTGTCTTTGATGTATGTGGGCAATTTGAACACAATGGGTTGGAGTAAAGATTCCACCCAGGTAGATATGTTCTCAAAAATGGAACCAATTCCTGCCACAATTGGCCTTCCCTTCACCTCCTCCAAGGATTTATGTACCTTGGGGAGGTGATGGAAAATTGGAATAATAGGATTTGAGACATATAAAAAATCTGCTGTGTTCTGATCCAAAATGCCATTCTCTATACCATCATCAATTAATGACACCAATTCTCTCCTAAATTCATCAGTGGGATTACTCCTCAAAACCTGATACACCTCTGTATCACCCAGCTGTCTGTTTGCTTCTGTTAAGTAAGCTATCTTATCCTGTACCACAACACACCCGCCCTTATCCGCCTGTTTAATGATAATGTCATCTCTCCTCTTGAGAGACTCAAGAGCTGAAACCTGGGCATTAGTAAGATTAGGGCGGGGGTGTTTGCAGTCAGCAGAGAGTTTGATAAGATCCTCCTCCACCCTGTGGTGGAAGGCTTCTAGAAAAGGACCTCTCTCCCTAGTGGGGTAAAAGATAGACTTGGGTTTGAAACCCCCATGCGTGATTTTTAAAAAAGATTCATCAACTGTTGCTTCTTGTGCTAAAGTATGGAGTTGTAGATAATCACAAGTTTCACTAAAATCAACCATGTCATAAATTTTAGGGAGATCTAAAATTAAATTTGGGACACTGGTGTCAGGAAAGTCCCCTGATTTTTTCAAAGTTAAAGTCACGAACCAATTTATTTAAATCCACAATTGTATCAAATAGGTTGAACTTATTAGTAGGAATGAAACCTAAGCCCAAACCCAGCACTTCACACTCTGCTTCAGTGAGTGGAGTGCTGGAAAGGTTAACTACATATAGCTGTCATATAGTGCTCCAGAAACGGGAAGGCTCCTAAGCATACATTACTTGCTTTTCAACAAAAGAGACTAATAGAAAGAAAAAAACGATAATAAAAGTAAATGAGAAAGTTGTTTAAAGTTGTATGCTCTATCTGAATCATGAAAGCAAAATGTTGGGTTTCATGTCCCTTTAAGTGTCAAATCACTACTATGTACATGTGTTCCTGGCAACCAAGGGGATAAACTGACTGCTCAGTTGTGAAAAAAACTATAGATGTTGGGATCAAGGGTGGGACCTAATACTGAGCTTTTAGGGGGTCATTGTGTGGCCTGTGCACAGTCACCTATAGGTTGTCGGTATTTTTATGGAGTACACCTGGCAACCCTAGCAGTGGTTTGTACATTTGTTTTCAGACTGTGGCACACTCAGCCCTGCAAATTTCTCTTGTGGCACAACTGTGTTCTTAATGCTGTAGTCTTGTGTATTTAAACATAATATTATAGGTTTTTTACTGTACTCACTCCTCTCACAGAGGCTCTAATATGTATCTCATCCCCTATAGCTGATATTCTAGAGTAGAACAAATGTTGGGATCATAACAACATATTAAGATACAGACGGGAGAAAAAAAAAATTAAATATGACACTGGTGAAAGTTTTTATATAAAGACATAATTATATATTTAGGAAAAGTGTGCTTAATTTGGAGGAAAACATTTTTTACTATCAAAATGTGACGTCACACTGCTGGCTTTGAGAAACACTGACCTTTGGCTTCATATGCAGTGCTTTATAAAACAATTACAGGTAGCCCTCAGTTTACGCCGGGGTTAGGTTCCAGAAGGAATGGTTGTAAATCTAAGGGGGAGTTAAGTTCCAGGCCCCTCTCAAAATTTGCATAAGTAAAACCTAATACATTATTGTTAAAGCTTTGAAATTAACATTTTAAATGCTAAACAGCATTATAAACCTAATAAAATAATCACACAACACAGAATATATAATTAAACTAAGTTAAATTAACAAAAACATTTGCTAAACACCATTATAAACCTAATAAAATAATCACACAACACAGACTTTACTTGCATTTTTCTGCAAACAGTTCTTTCTATGCATTCCAATCTGGACTGATTTATAGACAGGAAGATCTTGTTCTTTTGAAATCTGCTCGATAGCTCAGGTCTAGTTAAACTGATTAATTTCAGCTTGCTTGGTTTGCATATCTTTGCTGCAACACAAGCGCACAGCTCCACCTACTGGCTATTTTAATCAATGCACTGCTTCTCAATGCTTTTTAATAGCAGTCACATGACCGGAAAAAAAAAAGGTTGTTATTCTGAAGCGGTGCAAATTGAACCGTTGTAAACCGAGGGCCAGCTGTACTGTATGTCTACCAAAGAACCTATGACAAATAAGTCTTTCTGTATATATATTACATGTAGTGCTGATAGAATATATTATAAATGTTTGACACTTTTTTTTTTTTTTTAAGAAAAAAAACAATAATATAAATTATTAAGAAGGAACCATGAAATTACAGAAGTACAATACATTCATATACCTAAACCACCAGTAAAATTATTATTTGTGTGACAATAGCTTATTTGATTGCAAAGTATGATAGTGAAAACGCATTGAAATGTGTATACTGTATATAGGTATGAAATAGCATGTTATATCAGAGAACAAAGTATATTCCAATGCATTAGAGACACGGAAGTAGTCTTACAATACTTTTATATTTTTTTCAATTTGAGTCCACTCCATTTCATTCAAATTAAAAAAAACCTGATTATCAACAGCCTTATTACAACCAATCAAGCAATACTTTCCCTGACATAATTTGTATATTTTTTAGACTTTAGTCTAACTCCACAACAACGGCATCTTGAAAAACAATTTTCGACTCTTTCAAGTTTCTGCACATGACCAATGACCTGTTCACATATTCATATACACAATTGTTTCCTAGATTGATTAAAAAAGGCAAAAAGATATTTAGAATCACATTTTCCACAACTTAAATACAATAACCACAATACTTATTTAAGACTGCAATTAAAATATTCAGACATTTGATAAATGTAAGATAAAAAAAAAATAATTGGTAAAATGAAATTGTTAATTGCAATATCATAAATTGATATTATTGGGTAATTAAGAAAATCTGCATTCAAACACATTATTCAGTCATCATCAATACTAAATCAATTGGCTGTCATGTTTTACTTTCCCTTTGAACGTGTTTCTGTCTATCTGTGAAAACCTGAGCGCAAAACGCTTTCGAATAGAATTCGTCACGTGTCTAACCTGCTTTTCCTGTGATATAGGATATGTATTTTAGAAAGATTTACTCATTCAAACAACAAAGCTTTTTTAGTAAGTTGGAGGGGCTAAAAAAACAAAAACAAAAACACAAACAATGTTTCTACAAGGTTCTTATAATAGATTAGAATGGGAGAGAATTATTGCATAAGACTGACATTTTGAGCCATAAAAAAAAAAAAAGATAAATATTTCACTCTTCATACAGAACAATAAATCCGATCTATTTTCATCTTCAAACAAATCTTTAGAAGATAATCAATAAGTAAATTCACCAAGAGCCAGGCCTGCCATGCATGGCTATAAAAAAGACTTGCAGGCCTATCTTGCAGTAAGAGTTAAACCCAAGTGGACACCACATCAAAATGACATTAAAACATAATCAGTTGCTTGAGGCCTCATTTATTTACATTAAATTAAAAAAAAAAAGTCTAGAATTATATTCAATATAAACACTGTTCATCCATTGTCTGTATATATTATTTAATTCTATATCCTCAATTACATGTAACAGATGCTAACAACGCACAAGGCCACCAACCCAAGCCTGAAAAATGCAAAAGCCTAAAGATGCAGGATGCTGCTGTTCTGGGTACCAAAAGCACAACAGGGAAGGAAATACATTTCAGATACACACTGGCCCTATCAAAAGCAGCTCAGTTATTTTATTTGGATTTCTATTCATTTAAAAGAGAATTGAAAGAAAACAAGGTAATGCCCTTGTGTGTACAGAGAGTGTGGAACAGGTGCATAGTAAATTCTTGTTTATAGAAAACCCCATAAAAATGCAGAATCTGCCATATCTCCATCTGTCACTGCAGGTTATCTGTGGGCAGTCAAATGTATTACTGTTTGTGCAAAGCATCCATGCATAGCAAAATATATGCATATCAATATGTCTGCACAAAGATGGGTATGTAAATTATGCAAATGTAATGTACATAATATATATATGTGTGTGTGTGTGTGTGTGTGTGTGTCTGTGTGTGTGTCTGTGTGTGTGTCTGTGTGTAAACTTGTGTGAGCATTTATCTGTATGCATGTATCTGTGTGTCTGTGTATAATATATATATATATACACACACACACACACACACACACACATATATATATAGTTGCATGATGATGTTTAGGAAGCCCCTGGTATCCTGGTTGTTTAGGGGGTAGTAGATGAGCATGATGTCCTGAAATAGGGGAGGGAGCAGGGGATGTACCAAGGCTGCAGCTGCTGCCTCCTCTTCCTCTTTTCCGTTCTCCCCCCATCCATCCCCGGTGGTCTAGCTGCCTCTTACCTTCTCGGGCTTTTAGCAGAACCGTGTTGGCCACAATGTTTTCGAGCTCCATTGACAGGCTGCGTTACAAGGTAGCACTGCAGCAGAGGCGGCAGAAAGAGCAGGAGAGGAAGGGAGGGGAGTTAGGGAAGGGAGGGGAGCAAGGGAAGGAGGAGGGGGGGCGGGGGGAGATGTGAAAAAGAAGGGAAAGAGAAGGGAAAAGAAAGGAGGGGATATATGAGGTGAGAGAGGTGGGGAGATCAGATACCAAATAAAAAGAATGAATTGATAGGAGAGCTGTCAGTCAGTGGAGGGGGAAGCAGATTGATTAGAAACAAAAGACAGATAAAGAGATGTGTAAAACAGGAGGAAGAAGTTGGGGTGAAAATGAGTGACAGGAGAGAGGGGTGCAGGTGAAGGTGATCTAGCAGGAACAAGAGTGTAAAGCACAATGGGAGAGGGGAGCAGAGAGACAGAGGATACTACAATAAACACTCAGCATTAGACAGAACAAGAATGTAAATACAGGGAGTCTCTGTGACAGGCCATGGGCAGCTATACATATAGCAGGGGTGAGGGGGAGGTGAGGGGTGTCGTGACATCGTGTGATGAGGGTGCATCATTAAACAGCATTTTCCAGGCACATTGCACCTCACAGAGCACTGACATGTGGTGCCTGCGGTACAGTCATCATACCCAACCCAATGCCCCCACTGCAGTGCCCTGTTAGGTAGCTACAGTCTGTGCCCCATTACACTGCTCTTGTGCTCAGTACGCTGATCTCACAAGCTGCACCTAGTACTAGAAACATCACTGACATCACTGTGAGCTGTAGGTGTACGGGCTCCCCCTGACGCTAGACTTAGGTACTGCCTGTTGACAGACCATCTATTACCACATTCTGACTAGTGATCGTTCAGTGATGTAAAGCTATTCTAAAGCGTGTAGTGTCGCAAGGAATGCTGGGATTTGTAGTGCAAGCTGTCTGCTTTTATCATTGGAACAGAGAAAGGTGTGCACATCCGTATGAAGTAGAATCTGAAATAGAATTAGCATTTCAAAAGCAGTTTGGCACCTTTTTTGTGTTCCCCAAGAACTTGCAAAGTACATTGCTACATTGTTTGAAGTCTCTCTTCACAAAATCATGTTATGAATAAACATTGAATTCTCACATTCAGGAGTTCAAAGTTCAAATTTTACAGGTCCCCCTCAGAGATTAACAGGTATCCCTCCCATTAGTTCAAAGATACCAAATGGAAGTGAATAAATAGAAGGCATAAATTCACCTAACAAAAATTATAATTATAACATTTGATTTCAGATACACAATGAAAAGCAGAAAACCTTTACTTAAAGGGATAGAAAGATCAAAATTGAAATGTACATGGGTTAATTCCCATGTTAAATAGAAGCATTTGTTCAGTTTAATTCCATTAGAAAAAAATATTCTAGTAAAATTCTAGTGATTTTCTGCAGCATACGCACATTTCCTGTGAGAGATAGAAGTATTTTTGATAATGGAAGTTTATTGCAAAATCTTTCTATTTTAAATTGTAATGCACCCAAGCACATTTCAGTTTTGACCTCTCTAACCCTTTTATAAAGGATTGTCAAAAGCATAAGGGCATATATATTTTTAGTGTCAGATATAATATTTACCTACGTATACTTATGTCAATATTAGTAAAAAAATATTGATTTTCTATTAGAAACATACGCCTAGATTTAGAGTTCTGTGTTAGCCGTCAAAAGCAGCGTTAAGGGCTTCTAACGCTGCTTTTTACCGCCCGCTGGTATTTAGAGTCAGCCAGGAAAGGGTCTAACGCTCACTTCCAAGCCGTGACTTTTCCATACCGCAGATCCCATTACGCCAATTGCGTATCCTATCTTTTCAATGGGATCTTGGCTGAAGTGAGCGGTAGAGCCTCTACCGACAAGACTCCATCCGCAGGAAAAAGTCAGTAGTTAAGAGCTTTCTGGGCTAACGCCGGTTTATAAAGCTCTTAACTACTGTGCTCTAAAGTACACTAACACCCATAAACTACATATGTACCCCTAAACCGAGGTCCCCCCACATCGCCACCACTCTAATACATTTTTTTAACCCCTAATCTGCCGACCGCACACCAGATTTTTCCTACCTTAATTCCGATTGGCTGATAGAATCCTATCAGCCATTCGTAATTCGAGGGACGCCATCTTGGATGACGTCATTTAAAGGAACCTTCATTCTGCGAGTAGGCGTCGGTAGAAGAGGATGGATCCGCGTCGGCTGGAAGAATGTCAGGGATTTATCTCTTTTCCTACTGTGCCTTTAAGGATGTCAACTCACTACCACTATTTAAGGCTCCTCCCAACAGAACTCATTGCTTGGTAATTTGTTGCTCAGTGTGAAGCTGCTTCAGAAGAGACCTAGCCGTTTATACTACTTGGTATTCTCAACTTATTGCTCCCCAGGAGTATCTGCCTATTTGAATCAACTTGCAGATTCTCTTTTGTGCTTGAAGATTTACCCCGTTTGTTCACTAAGAGATTTCTCAGTCTCTCTCCTGTAGTGAGGTTGTTCCCCTGCAGCGTGTGACGTCACGCTCCTGATTCTCCCGCTGCGGATCTCTGCCAGGCTTACTGCGATACTCCTAGGACTTGTTGCTGTGTGGTAACTGTATCGCTATGTGCTAATATCATCTACAATATTTCTAGTCAATATATATTGCATTCTATGAACTGTGTGTATTGCTGCAACCTCATTTTTCCTTCACTTGCTATATATTTTGGAACGCTCATTTGCTGGATTTCCATATTCACTTCAGATATCAAATATGCACTAAACCTTTTTACTGCTATTTACCATATTACAAACAAATAACTGTGACAAAGATTATTACAAAGTACCATTATTCATTATCGGATTGCATAAGCATAATTCAAACTTTACGCAATTAACCTCTATTGTGCTTGAAATGAACTGTTTGCTCTAACTTAAACTATATCAGTTTCCTCAAGTTTACCACAGCTTATATTACTCTGATTGAACAACTCTGCAAAGTATTAATATTCATTATCAAAGTATGGTTTGCAAAATGACCAGAGGTTGATTTATTCACTTATCAAAGTACTGTGTTAATTTCAGTGTGTTTGTTAAAGCCTGCTGCATAAACTATTTCCATTGCAACTCTGTTTGAATTAAGGCACCTGCACTAATTAACTCTTTCACTACTGCTGCAGTCAATCCTATAAGACTTACTCTCTTTTCTGCTTTAAGCATTTATTGTTGCGTGAAGGTTCCGGTTTCACTCAGCAACCCTGCTGTAGTGACCCTCAGATCAATGAGCATATCAGGGTTCCCTTAAGTTAAATCTGTGGGAATCCGAGGTAAGGTGTGAGACTGAGTGGTCCTGTATAAAGCAGGGGCTGTAATTGTAGTGTTCTCTAAAAACAACTAAACATATCCTTACAAAGAAGATGGCTCCGCTCCGGATGGATGAAGATAGAAGATGCCGCTTGGATGAAGATGTCTACCGGGCCGGATGTCCTCTTCTGCCCGGATAGGATGAAGACTTCTGCCACTCCAGATGCCCTCTTTTGGTCCATCGGATGAAGACTTTGGCCCGGTTGGGTGAAGACGACTCAAGGTAGGGAGATTTTCAGGGGGGTAGTGTTAGGTTTATTTAAGGGGGGTTTGGGTTAGAGTAGGGGTATGTGGGTGGTGGGTTGTAATGTTGGGGGGTGGTATTGTGTTTTTTTACAGGCAAAAGAGATGATTTCTTTGGGGCATGCCCCACAAAAAGCCCTTTTAAGGGCTGGTAAGGTAATAGAGCTGTTAACTTTTTAAATTTAAATTAGGGTAGGGCATTTTTTTATTTTGGGGGGCTTTGTTATTTTATTAGGGGGCTTAGAGTAGGTGTAATTAGTTTAAAATTCTTGTAATCTTTTTTTATTTTTTTGTAATTTAGTGTTTGTTTGTTTTTGTAATTTAGTTTAGTTTATTTAATTGTAGGTACTTGTAGTTAATTGATTTAATTAATTTATTGATAGTGTAGTGTTAGGTTTAATTGTAACTTAGGTTAGGATTTATTTTACAGGTAATTTTGTACTAGGTAGCTATTAAATAGTAAATAACTATTTAATAGCTATTGTACCTAGTTAAAATAAATACAAAGTTGCCTGTAAAATAAATATAAATCCTAAAATAGCTACAATATAATTATTTGTTATATTGTAGCTATATTAGGGTTTATTTTACAGGTAAGTATTTAGCTTTAAATAGGAATACTTTATTTAATAAGAGTTAATTTATTTCGTTAGCATAAAATTATATTTAACTTAGGGGGGTGTTAGGGTTAGGGTTAGACTTAGCTTTAGGGGTTAATACATTTATTAGAGTAGCGGCGAGGTCCGGTCGGCAGATTAGGGGCTAATACTTGAAGTTAGGTGTTGGCGATGTTAGGGAGGGCAGATTAGGGGTTAATACTATTTATTAGAGTAGCAGCGAGCTCCGGTCGGCAGATTAGGGGTCAATACTTGAAGTTATGTGTCGGCGATGTTAGGGAGAGCAGATTAGGGGTTAATACTATTTATTATAGGGTTTTTGAGGCGGGAGTGAGGTGGTTTAGGGGTTAATACATTTATTAGAGTAGCGGCGAGCTCCGGTCGGCAGATTAGGGGTTAATAAGTGTAGGTAGGTAGTGGCGACGTTGGGGGGGCAGATTAGGGGTTAATAAATATTATGTAGGTGTCGGCGTTGTTGGGGGCAGCAGATTAGGGGTACATAGGGATAATGTAGGTTGCGGCGGTGTACGGAGCGGCAGATTAGGGGTTAATTCTGTAATGCAGGGGTCAGCGATAGCGGGGTCGGCAGATTAGGGGTTAATAAGTGTAAGGTTAGGGGTGTTTAGACTCAGGGTTCATGTTAGGGTGTTAGGTGCAGACTTAGAAAGTGTTTCCCCATAGGAAACAATGGGGCTGCGTTAGGAGCTGAACACTGCTTTTTTGCAGCTGTTAGGTTTTTTTTCAGCCCAAACTGCCCCATTGTTTCCTATGGGGGAATCGTGCACAAGCACGTTTTTCCAGCTAGCCACTACCGTAAGCAACGCTGGTATTGAGAGTTGAAGTGGCGGTAAATATGCCTGTACGCTCCCTTTTTGGAGCCTAACGCAGCCCTTCAGAGAACTCTCAATACCAGCGTTATTTAAAAGGTGCGGGGGGAAAAAAGGAGCGTTAGCTACGCGGGTCTTTACCGACAAAACTCTAAATCTAGCCGATAGATTTTGACGGCAAATAAGAACCATATGCCCAACATTTCCTAAAAGTATAAACGTATCTAGTTGTTAGGACAGCCTTATGCTTATCCCAGGCATTCTTAAAGTCCTCTTTCTGTAAAGAAGTGATTCCTCAAATTACTCATGAATCTACTACACCCTGTAGCCTTTTACTGATATAATTGTTAAATATGTTAAACAAAATAGGCCCCAGAACTGACCCCTCAGGAACACCACTAGTAACTGCCCCTCTGCTGAATGTACTCCATTTAGTAAGACACTCTGTTTTCTATTCTTATCTATCTTTTGTGAGAGACAACAAAAAGAATCATTGAGACAGTCAGAAACTTGCTTATATCTTTTTACTATTCTACCATCAACTGTTTTCAGTTTTACTCCTTTCACTGATATATCTAAAGAAGTTTTTGTCGCCATGCTATCTTCTCTTCTGAATGACCTTTAGCCTTCCTAATTAACTGCTTAGTCTTTTTTGTTGGAGTCTCCACATTTGCATCATTTGATTGTGTGTGTTTTTATAAGCTATCTTTTTTATCTTTACAGCATATGCTACTTCTTTGAAACACTATTGGTTTCCTCTTTCTTTTACTTTTACAGACATGCCTAATAAAGTGTATGGTTGCATCTAAAATGCTTAAAAATGTCACACTGTTCTTGAGCCCCTGAAATAAGAATTTGTTCTTTTAATAGTGTCAATCTTATTTATTAAACAGTGCTTCTAGCTATACTGCTTAGTTTACCATAGCTTTATTTTCCACAGACTTGCTGAAGCTACTGCAGTCTAAAGCTCCATCTACAGGTTGAGTGTATAGCATTGCTATAAACACTGCTACCAAAATATACTCAGGACACTTATAAAAATGTATAATATACACAATTTCCATGCAGGAAACTACCTGTCAAGCATATTTTTTAGTAATAACTAGTCCTAAACCATTTGGTTTCTAAAATAATAACTCCTTACTAGTTTGTCTTGTCATATGAGGCGTTCTCCTACCTAGTTTGCTACATCTTTCAGTAGGTATTTTTCAGCATATTTTTATGGCAGTTGCATTGTGTTATAGATATGGTTTTAGACTCAGTGTTATTTTGCATACTATAAGAATACAGAAGATTGTCATGTTAAGCATTGTTTTACTATCTTAGGTGTCATCAGCTGTTCTCTTTGGACACTGTCTATACAAAAAATGTCCCCTCATCATCTCAGAATGTTTAGAAGAGCAACTCCACCTTAACTGTAGGCACTGATAAACACTTCAAATTCTTAAAGCGATTGCTGGACGTCCCCTAGAGGCTGTTGGTTCTTAATTCTATTATCACATTTGCTTTTTTACCTTGGTATTTTTTGTTGAAGGAGCAGCAATGCGCTACTTGGTTCCAGCTGAACACAGTGGGTAAGCCAATGAGAAGAGGCATATATGTGCAGCCACCAATTAGCAGCTAGCTCCCAGTAGTGAATTGCTGTTCCTTAGCTTACCTAGGTATGCATTTCAACATTGGACACAAATTTAGATATAAGAAACAAATTGGAAAGTTGTTTAAAATGACATTATGTATATAAATAATGAAAGTTTAAAGGGATATGAAACCCAATTTTTTTCTTTCATGATTCATATTGAGCATGCAATTTTAAGCAACTTTCTAATTTACTCCTATTATCAAATTTTCTTCGCTCTCTTGGTATCTTTATTTGAATAGCAGGAATGTAAGTTTAGGAGCCAGACCATTTTTTGTTCAGTACCTGGGTAGCGCTTGCTGATTGTTGGCTAAATGGAATCTGTTTTTTAATGTATGTTTTATACTTTTAATAAAATAACCCTGACATACTTATAAAGGGTTTATTACAGTGTCTTTGGGTTGAGTGTTTTAATTAAACTTGACACTGTAATGAGGGCAGTGATCATAACGATCCAAACAACGTGAGTTGAGCCAGCTGGGCAGCTCCTAATTCTCCCAGACGATTTCATCTGCACTTTGAGATAAGTGCACTCTCTTTGTGAGTATCCTTAATTTGGGATAGGGTTTGAGAGGGGGCACAAAGTCTAAGTGATACTGTGCCATTGGAGCGCCTATTACAGTACTGTGGATACGTTTCTTTGTTGTTGAAGAAGAACCAACCTGGGCACATTACTAGAGGGACAAAGACTGTCATCTGTTTGGCCACACCAGTGGCACCTCTGTTATTCTATGGGTTGCTTGCTGAAGGGAAATTTACATTGTCTTATCTGACCATGAGAATAAAGTATATTTAAAGGGACAGTCAAGTCCAAAATAAATAAATATTTTTTTGGACTTGACTGTCCCTTTATTTATATGCTCCATGTGAATTATTCAAAACAAAAAAGAATATGAGCTTCATGACCCTTTAATTGAAGTAATTTTTATTGGTTTTCATTATCAACATTTCAAATCATGAAAAGATATACAAAAAAGGGGCAAATGTAAAAAATTGACAAGAGGAAACCACAAAGTATACGGACATCTCGGTGAAACAGATATTAACAAACCTCTGTATCTCTATCAACCGTGTAAACTCGTTCTAAATTAGGCCTATTAAATCGCCCACTTCCTATTCACCTATAACATATCTCGGATGGGGATCTCCCTCCCTCATTAATATTACAACTCAGGAGGTTGAACGATGTTAAATAGTAGAGATTGAAGCTTTCTCCATGACTCTCTTAACCTAGATACAGATTTCAGTTCCTGCTTCGTGACCCTTTAAAGGGACATAAACCCCACCCAATTTTTTCATGATTCGGATAGAGCATACAATTTTAAACAACTTTCCAATGTACTTCTATTATGAAATATTACAGGTAGCCCTCAGTTTACGCCGGGGTTAGGTTCCAGAAGTAATGGTTGTAAATTGAAACCGTTGTAAATTGAAACCCAGTTTATAATGTAAGTCAATGGGAAGTGAGGAAGTTAGGTTCCAGGCCCCTCTCAAAATTGGCATAAGTAACACCTAATACATTATTTTTAAAGCTTTGAAACGAAGACTTTAAATGCTAAACAGCATTATAAACCTAATAAAATAATCACACAGCACAGAATATATAACTAAACTAAGTTAAATTAACAAAAACATTTGCTAAACAGCATTATAAACCTAATAAAATAATCACACAACACAGACTTCACTTGCATTTTTCTGCAAACAGTTCTTTCTATGCATTCCAATCTGGACTGATTTATAGACAGGAAGATCTTGTTCCTTTGAAATCTGCTCGATAGCTCAGGTCTGGTTAAACTTAATTTCAGCTTGCTTGGCTTTGCTGCAACACAAGCGGACAGCTCCACCTACTGGCTATTTTAATAAATGCACTGCTTCTCAATGCTTTTAAATAGCAGTCACATGACTGGAAAAAAAGGTTGTTATTCTGAAACGGTGTAAATTGAACCGTTGTAAAACGAGGGCCACCTGTATTTGTTTTCTTGTTATCCTTTGTTGAAAAGCTCTGAGGTAACTTCAGGAGTGTGCACATGTCTGCACTGCAGCACTATATGGGAGCAGTTTTTCAACAATGTTATACATAAGCAAGAGCACTAGATGGCAGCACTATTTCCTGTCATGTAGTGATGAAGACATGAGCACACTACCTATCTAGATATCTCTTCAACAGAGAATAACATGAGAACAAAGAAAATTTGATAATAGAGGTAAATTGGAAACTTTTTTAAAATTATATTCTCTATCTGAATCATGAAAGAAAAAATGTGGGTTTCATATTCCTTTAAATGTGTGTCCTTACAATGTTCTTTCCCCACAAAAGGACCCTGACACATAATTCCATTAACCCACTAATCCCAAGGTGTCACACTTACCTTCTCTGCCCAATATGTCTGTACATACCTCACAAGGAGGTTATTCTGCTTGATGGTTGCCTTATCCAAAGCAATTTATTCATAACTTATCTTTCTGAGAGCTATCAATAAAGTTAGATTTTATTTATGGATATTTTCCAGCCCTGTGTGCCCATTCAAGAGTTAACAACTCAGACATTGTTTTTACCAGACTATCAAGGGGAATGTGAAAAGCCAGTGAGAGATTTTCCTTTCTGCAAGGACACTGTTGTGGTGTGTGCTGTATCTAAAGGGCAAGAATTTGAATGTAATAAAAATATATATCGTGAATCTGAATGGTTTTATCAATGAATTGTATAGTTAAAATATTTATTTCTTACGTTGAAATAAAAGGGCTTTTTTTTCCCAACTGACTTTCCTTTACTGAATAAATCATATTTTTCTTGTGAGGCGGGAGAAGGCTTTTTCCTCTGCACCAACAGAGCCTTAGGAGTTAGTCCTATCAGCCAGCGAGTGTATTAGTATCACTTGCATATTTATTATAAGCTTTAAATTAAAATAGTATTTTAACATTTTATTGCTACGCAGAGGCGTAACTAGAAACCACAGGGCCCAGGTGCAAGAATCTAAGAAGGCCCCCCCCCACTGCCCCTCCCCCCTCCAAAAAAGGGTGAATTTAATACATTTTTTTTTTTTTTTTTTTACATTTTACACAGAAAAAAAATGTGAATCAGATTATATGTCTGCAAAAGGAGGTACCCTGTGCCCACAGTCTGTGAGATGGTCTGACCCCCTATTACTGTATATATATATATATATATATATATATATATATATATATATATATATATATATATATATATATATATATATATATATATATATATATATATATATATAGTGACACTATTTAACCCCCATTACTGTATATAGTAAGTTAGTGACACAGTTTGTAATCTGCCGGTGAGATGGCTGGCCTGACCCTACCCGCCCAGTACTTTATAAAGTGACCACAGTAGTCAGTGACATGGTCCACCCCCCCCCCCCATAATGTATATAGTGGTACTGTATAGTGACACTGTTTACCCCCTGCCCCCCCCATGCTATAGTAACAAGGTCTGTAATTTGCTGGTTCCACAAACATACACACATACATACATGCATAAATACACACACAGTCACATACATACACACACATAAACAACAATGGGTAAAACAGAAACACTAACCCCTGTAGTCATGTCACACTCACATGATATCAGTGCAGGCAGTGGTAGGTTAAATTTTTTTATAAAAATTTTTTTTTATTTTTTTTTAAGATGGGCCCCCACCCTCAGGGGCCCAGTCGCACCTGCAACCTCTGCACCCCCTGTAGTTTCGCCCCTGTTGCTACGTGTTATATCTATAATAGATAAGTGTGTGTGTGTGTTTAGCGTTGCTTTAGAAATCAATGTCTGTTTTTTTCCCATTAATAATCTACCTTACGAAGGACATTTAAAACATTTTGCGTAAAAAGGTGCTTGTGCAACGCTCCCTAGGTAAACTGTATAACCTTCAAATCCTGCAAATGAAAATGCTGGCTTAAGCAATTGACTGCATTAGGAGGTTACAGATTTTGCTTTTTGGGTGCGAGAAATAAAGCACAATGTTTACACAAACCCAAAATGTGTTTATGAAATGGATATAAAGGTGCAATAACAAAACACTCAAATGAGTTAGAATTCTTTTCTATCGCACTGTACGTTTGTGCTTAACCCTGATGACCTTTAGCTGAACAAGGCCAGGGATTAGAGCATTTTCTTATTGTAGCTGTATGTCCTTTTAAATAAAAATGTTTATTTTTACATAGGAATGTTATATCTACCAGGCATAGACCAACTTTAACATTTGCCTTATCTAGTATCATTTATTCTTGCCTTTTCATAGAGCTCTCCTCCTCTCCATCATTCTGCAGTGCGATGAAATAAATAAAAGATAAAGTAAAGTTTCACTGAGCAGGGAAAAGAGCACTATATAGGGTGAGTCATGAGTAGTTATGAGTCATTCTGGGTGGGCATTCAGTAACTGGCTGGAACGCAGCCGACAAGCAGTGTATTAGGCTCATCAGAAACATGCAATCTACCTGCATTTACCTTGGCACCTTGTTACAACAGAAAAGCAGCACTGGGAATCAATGTCATTGTATGCAAAAGCATTTCTTCTTAGTGTTTATTTGATTATATTGCATTTAAAAATTGTAATTTAGATATGTTTATATTGACATTTAAACTAGCAGGAAATGCAAGTTGCATACCTAGGAATTAATTTCTTATTAGCTGGCTAGGACAACTCCCCACATCGTTATTGGTGAACAGTGACACACCTCTACAAGCATAAAATCAAAAATATTTTTTTTAAGACAGGAAAATCCATTTTTTTTTTCAATGCCCAATTACAATATTTTTGTTTCTTTTAGGACTCTAGTGAAAAATATTTTTTTTTTTAGTTATTAGTTTTGTCCAAAAAACAATTTGTATAATAATTCAATTATTATTCACTTTAAACACAAGCAATCAGTACTGGTCTTAAAGGGACAGTCTAGTATAAATTAAACTTTCATTATTCAGATAGGACTTTTAATTTTAATCAACTTTCCAATTTACTTTTATCATCAAATTTGTTTTTTTCTCTTGGTATTCTTAGTTTAAACTAAACCTAGGTAGGCTCATATGCTAATTTCTAAGCCTTTGAGGGCTGCCTCTAATCACATGCTTTTTAAATCTCTTTTCAACACAAACAGGCCCATTTATCAAGCTCCGTACGGAGCTTGAAGGGCCGTGTTTCTGGCAAGTCTTCAGACTCGCCAGAAACACAACTTATGAAGCAGCGGTCTAAAGACCGCTGCTCCATAACCCTGTCCGCCTGCTCTGAACAGGCGGACAGGAATCGCCGGACATCAACCCGATCGAATACGATCGGGTTGATTGACAGCTCCCTGCTGGCGGCCGATTGGCCGCGAGTCAGCAGGGGGCGGCGTTGCACCAGCAGCTCTTGTGAGCTGCTGGTGCAATGTTAAATGCGGAGAGCGTATTGCTCTCCGCATTTAGCGAGGTCTTGCGGACCTGATCCGCAGTGTCGAATCAGGTCCGCAAGCCCTTTGATAAATGGGCCTGCATGAGACAGAAAGTGCACGTGGGCCATATAGATAACACTGTGTTCAGGCACAGGGGGTTATTTAAGATTTAGCACAATACAATGCTAAATTTAAGACAATAGATAATAAACAGTCACAGTCATGTGATCAGGGGGCTGGAAGAAGGTTCTTAGATACAAGGTAATCAGAGGTAAAAAAGTATATTATTATAACTGTGTTGGTTATGCAAAACTGTGCAATGGGTAATAAAGGGATTATCTATCTTTTAAAACAATAACAATTCTATGGTAGACTGTCCCTTTAAGGGCCTTTTTATTTGCAATAAATTATGTTTTGTGTATATAGATGATATCTGCAGTTCACTTATGGCTGTTAAAAAGCCTACATTCAGCAAATCAAGAGCTGAGCTGATGCTGTCAAAAACCCACCTGAACGAACTTAAAGGTACTAAGGCCATGATTTCATGCATGTCACCTTCTTTCATGATTCAAACCATACAGTTTTTAAAATGTTTCCAATTTACTTCTGTTGTTCAATTTAATTTGTTCTAATTTTTTTTCTTTGTTGAAGGGGATACCTGCTGCCACCTAGTGCACTTTCAAATGCATAACATTGTTAATAGCATTTCTGGAAAACTACTGCACTATAGTGCTTCAGAAGTAAATTTGAGCACATAAATGAACTGGAAAGTTTTTTTCTTTAAAATGTTACACTATCTGAATCATGAATGAAAATATTTGGGATTTATGTCTCTCTTTTATTTTACGTTGCTGCACCTAAAATATGCCATTATTAGACAGACCACTTGTGCACCTGTTACTTTATAATTAAATTTATGATTTACAGTATCTCACAAAAGTGAGTACACCCCTCACATTTTTGTAAATATTTTATTATATCTTCTTTGTGACAACACTGAAGAAATGACACTTTGATACAATGTAAAGTTGTGAGTGTACACCCTGTATAACAGTGTAAATTTGCTGTCCCCTCAAAATAACTCAACACACAGCCATTAATGTCTAAACCGTTGGCAACAAAAGTGAGTACACCCCTAAGTGGAAATGTCCAAACTGGACCCAATTAGCCATTTCCCTTCCCCAGTGTCATGTGACTCGTTAGTGTTACAAGGTCTCAGGTGTGAATGGGGAGCAGGTGTGTTCAATTTGGTGTTATCGCTCTAACACTCTCTCATACTGGTCACTGGAAGTTCAACATGGCACCTCATGGCAAAGGACTCTCTGAGGATCTGAAATAAGAATTGTTGCTCTACATAAAGATGGCCTAGGCTATAAGAAGATTGCCAAGACCCTTAAACTGAGCTGCAGCATGGTGGGCAAGACCATACAGTGGTTTCACAGGACAGGTTCCACTCAAAACAGGCATCGCCATGGTTGACCAAAGAAGTTGAGTGCACATGCTCAGCATCATATCCAGAGGTTGTCTTTTGGAAATAGACATATGAGTGCTGCCAGCATTGCTGCAGAGATTGAAGGGTCGGGGGTCAGCCTGTCAGTGCTCAGACCATACGCCGCACACTGCATCAAATTGGTCTGCATGGCTGTCATCCCAGAAGGAAGCTCTTCTAAAGATGATGCACAAGAAAGCCTGCAAACAGTTTGCTTAAGACAAGCAGACTAAGGACAATGGATTACTGGAACCATGTCCTGTGGTCCGATGAGACCAAGATAAACTTATTTGGTTCAGATAGTGTCAACCAGGTGAGAAGTACAAAGACAAGTGTGTCTTGCATACAGTCAAGCATGGTGGTGGGAGTATCATGGTCTGGGCCTGCATGAGTGCTGCCGGCCCTGGGGAGCTACAGTTCATTGAGGGAACCATGAATGCCAACATGTACAGTGACATACTAAAGCAGAGCATGACCCCCTCCCTGTGGAGACTGGGCCGCAGGGCAGTATTCCAACATGATAACGACCCCAAACACACCTCC
Source organism: Bombina bombina (assembly GCF_027579735.1). Classification (NCBI taxonomy): domain Eukaryota; kingdom Metazoa; phylum Chordata; class Amphibia; order Anura; family Bombinatoridae; genus Bombina; species Bombina bombina. The sequence goes on from NC_069507.1 coordinate 222,855,590, forward strand.
AAGACGACCATTGCCTTGCTAAAGAAGCTGAGGGTAAAGGTGATGGACTGCCAAGCATGTCTCCAGACCTAAACTTTATTGAGCATTTGTGGTTCATCCTCAAACGGAAGGTAGAGGAGCGCAAGGTCTCTAACATCCACCAGCTCCGTGATGTTGTCATGGACGAGTGGAAGAGGACTCCAGTGGCAACCTGTGAAGCTCTGGTGAACTCCATGCCCAAGAGGGTTAAGGCAGTGTTTGTCAAATATTGGTGGCCACACAAAATATTGACACTTTGGGCCCAATTTGGACATTTCCACTTAGGGGTGTACTCACTTATGTTGCCAACGGTTTAGATATTAATGGCTGTATGTTGAGTTAGTTTGAGAGAACAGCAAATTTACACTGTTATACAGGCTGTACACTCACTACTTTACATTGTAGCAAAGTGTCATTTTTTTCAGTATTGTCACATGAAAATATATAATAAAATATTTACAAAAATGTGAGGGGTGTACTCACTTTTGTGAGATACTGTATGAGTTTAATCTCCCATTAAGGTCTGGTGCCCTTGGATTATGTATTCTTTACTATTTTCATATTTATGCCAGGGACCAGTAGGCAGAGATGTGTATAGGCGTGATTGTGTGGCCAGGGGCAGAACTACCATTGGCGCAGCAGGTGCAGTTGCACTATGGCCCAAGTGCTGGGGGCCCCGAGAAGCCAGCGTATACATAGGCTGGTGCAGAATGTGTACAATCCTAATGCAGGGGAGACTTTTATTAGTGTAGGTTGCAATCTATCTATCTGTCTGTCTGTTTATCCATCCTCACAATCATTATACAGAGAAGCTGTTACATTATTGCTTACTACTGAGTTACCTTTGGGAGGTCAAACAAACAAGCACACTTTGCACCAGGGCCCTCTGTTGAGTATGTCTGTGTGTGCCATGACAGTGTATATGGTATCAGGATGTATAGTTATGTACCATGGGGGGGGGGTTGGTACAATCTCAGGGTTGTTTGGGGACAGATTTGGGGCACATAAAGCTCCCCCAATGCTATTGAATTTGATGTCACATAAATGTATTGACTGCAAATCTCCACTCCTATTGCAAGTCCTGCTCATAAAGACTAAACACATTTCACACAACCCCCTACCAGCTTCATCCCTGGATGATTGCTGTCTACTGCTTCACATACCTTCAATTTGCAATGCTCTGATGACTTGGTCACTGCACTGATTGTAGTACTTATTCAGACATCTCAGATATTGATTGTAGTCCGGTAGTACTGACTAAGCCTTTCATTCTTATGAGGTCAGTAAAATCAGTATCAATAAGATAGGTAGTGATTATAATTGTTACGTTTCACCCTTTATCAGTTGGTTACGTCTGATCTTATACACTTTTACATTTGCTGTCATTAAAATCATGAAATAAATAGCATGTTTATTATTTATATTGGTTGCTATAGATGGGCAGCTAAGAGAAGCTTTGTATCGATACATTGTGCTGATAGCACTAATTAGGAGCTGCTGCTGTTCCATTCTATAACTCCTCACGCTTTTGCTTACGAAGCCTATGCATAAATATATGAGGAAATTTCCAAGTTCTAAACTTTGTTTTAGGAAAACTAACCAGACAAGACCCAGAGTGTTAGTTAAAGGACCACTCAATGCAGTAGCATTACATAATTAACAAGGGGTTAAAAAAAAAGACAATGCAATAGCTTTTTTCTCCAATTTTCCAGCCCCCAGTATCATGTGACAGACATCAGCCAATCACAGACTAGTATACCTATGCCCTGCCAGTCACTATTTATTTTAAAGACTTCTATTGTATTTACAAATAAATAAACCAAGAAAATGCAAACAAACAAATAAATAAATATATAAATAAATATCATAGCTGTAATAGTTAACACTATATTTAAATCAAATTGTATGCCATACTATTAAATGTTTAAATTTCTTCTGTAGGATTCTTACTGTCTTAGAACACAAACACATTATGCCCAATATACTGGAATTCCCTCATATATCCAAAATAATAACATAAATAAGACATTAAGATGCCTCTTAAGGGTGCCTAGGGATTGAAAACAAGAAAAAGTAAACACCCAAATGATGTTAACTAGATTTCTATAACTTAATGTTGTATTAGTGTAGATGTCGAACACTTAGACAAGAAAAGAAACCAAAATAGGAAGAGCATGAAAGAGAGAGAAAAAAACAAACAAACAAAGAGTACAATTATTAAGCAACAGCAATTGGGTGTGCAGTCGAACTCTAGTTTGGCTACACCCTAATACAATAATTTGTTAGAACAGTGTCCTTAAAGGTACAGTATACACCTATTTTCATATAACTGCGTGTAATAGACACTACTATAAAGAAGAATAAGCACAGATACTGATTCAGTATAAAACCTTTTTTAAAACTAATTTAGAAGCTCCCAGTTTAGCACTGTTAATGAGGGTAGGCTGGGACACCCATTGAAAGGGACAGAGAAAGCAGGAAGAGCAGACACCCCCCTCCCTGCATATGAAAAGACCCATTGCACAAACAAGAAAAAGCAGGAATCTGTAGACTTCAGTCAATGGCCCATAGTTATCAAGGTCTGTCGGACCTGATCCGACAGTGCGGATCAGGTCCGACAGACCTCGCTGAATACGGCAAGCAATACGCTCGCCGTATTCAGCATTGCACCAGCAGCTCACAAGATATAACGCTTCCCCCTGCAGACTTGCGGCCAATCAGCCGCCAGCAGGAGGGTATCAATCAACCCAATCGTACTCAATCGGGTTGATTTCCGGCGATGTCTGTCCGCATGCTCAGAGCAGGTGGACAGGTTATGGAGCAGCGACTCGCCAGAAACAGGGGCCATCAAGCTCCATACGGAGCTTGTTAAATAGAGCCCAATATCTGATACTTTGGGGCTTGGTTAAGAGTCTAAAAATCAGTACAATGTTATTAAAAAAATAAGCAAAACATTGTTACAAAAACACTCCTATATTGGTTATATAAATGAATCATCTACTAAACATTTATGCAAAGAAAAATCTAGTGTACAATGTCCCTTTAAATATTCTTGCATTTGTAACTAAACTAATGCCCTAAAGCTATATTATCTGGATCACTGTAATTATAACCAGGATTAGTGGTTATCCTAAACCCTCTAATTTTTTTTTTTGTTTGTTTGTTTTTTTGTGCCATGCTAAAGGTACGACAATACACTGAGAATAACAGCACTTTTTTATATAAATAATAATGCTAATAATTATCATAATAATTATAAAAACATATCACTTATGCTTTGATAGATATTGGACACTATGATGGATACTACGTAATCCCCAGGGTAAAAAAAAAGGCTTTTAATGACTGCTTGGTTGCTAAATTCATGGACTCACAACCTGATGCAACCAAGACTCACAATTCCCTCTAGACAGCATACAACTCACAGTAACACAGCAGGAATTGCAATAGGATGCTTGGTTGTACAGTATAGGGAGGCGTAATAGCTCCAGATTCAATAGACCTTCTGGTATTTATATGCTGTCAAACCTCTGTTTCTATGTTTTTGGTGTGGAATCACCTTTGTACAGGTTTACACTTGTAGTACAGGAAATGTAAGGTTTTGGAAACAGAACATATGCTGACACTAGATAGGGAGGAATTATTGCATAGTTAGCATACTACTAGTTCCCAAACATTTATCACTCAGCAACTGAATAGAACAATCAAATAGATTTTAGATTATTTTGTTTGTATGACTCTCCTGGCTATTTCAAGTTCCTTCATTCACATTTTTTATTTGTTGTCTTCCCAGCCCTGTAGACTCCAGAAATATTGGATTACCATTATTTTTCTGCCCCCTCCTGCCACTATAATCTCTTTCATACTTCGTCTACTAGGATAAATTTACTTATCTTCCTATTAGAATCTATAAGCAGTTCCAAAGAGGCAATCCCTCTTCCTTCTAGGTTTGAACAAAGACCATTTAGCAAACTACTTCTAAATCTTAAAAATTGGAGGTGTTAACAAAGATGCTAAAGGGAACATAATATGTTTTAATAATACTATCCCTGGTTTTCATATTCATATCCCCATTTTGCTCCCATTAGCTCTCATTTAAAAAATATATATATATATTTTTTATGATGTAACCTTTAGTCAAAATCACAGCCCAAGATGTTAAAGAATCCAAAGAGACTGCATGTCCCTGAAGCTAGCAATATATGAGTAAGACTTGGCATGAACATCCACTTTCTATGTAAAATACGTAATGGACTCTACCTTAGTGTAAAACTAAATGCATATTTAGTACACACATAACTAGATTGTATGTGCATATCTAGTACACAGCTCTGTGTGAATTATTTGAAGCACAAAACAATGTTAATACTCTCACAATTATTATTTCATTCATGTTTACAGTTTACAACAGAAGTTAGTAGACCCCTGTGCAATATCACTTAAATGTCAAATGATTCTAACTTGTATCACCTTACAGTAATTGCATTACTTCTTAGTTGAACAGTAGGGTGTTTGCTGTTATGGAAAAAGGAAACACGAACAGTTTAGATTTACAATATTAAAAAAACAGGTCCACAGAATCAAAAGTCAGTACCATCTTTTATTACTGAGATTCAAATCTTTTATTTTTTTTCAATACTTCATATGTCCACCTTTGTTTTTGATGACAGACTCAATCCTCCTTAGCATGGAGGATACCAGTGCTGCACACTGGAGCAGTTGTGTTGCTCCCCAAAAGTGTTCTGTTGGAAGTCAGGCAACAAACTTGGCCATGTCATAGTTTTCACTATTTTCTTCTTTAGAAACTTTTTTGTGATTTTGGCAGCATGCTTTGAAATGTTATTGTGCTGGAATATTCCTCTTCTGACAAATTTTGAGAAACTGGAAGTCATTTTGTCAGCCAGTATTTTGGTATATCTAGTACAGGCATTTATGGTGCCATCTATAAATGTCATCTCCCCAACACCTTTTGCACTCATGCAGCCCCATATCACACTCCCACCTCTGTGTTTCACTGTTGGGACTATGCATTTACTGTGCTAGTCCTGACCAGGTTCATGCCAAACATGCTGAACCCCATCTGAGCCAAACAAATGTATCTTGGTCTCATCTGACCAAAGTATGTGCTCCCAATATTAATCAGGCTTTTTTCATGCTGTTTAGCAAAGTTTAGTCTTGTAGTTTTGTGCCGAAGAGCAAGCAAGTTTTTTTTTCTTGGCTTTGTCCATAAAGGTTGATGTTTTGCACTGACCTGCGCACTGTCTGAGCTGTGACAGAAACTCAAATTTTCATTGATCATACCTGAACAAAATCTGAAGCACTTGCCAGTCTGTTTTTCAGAGCTAGATTGTGCAAGTAGCACTCTGACCGTGGCGCCATTTTAGGAAGACGGCCACTGCGGCTCTGATTAGTGGTAGTATGACTCATTCTATACCTTCTGATTACTGCTGAAACTGTATTTCAACTGATTTTTAGTTGGTCACCGATCTTTCTGTATCCTTTTCCATTTTGAGAAGTATCCCAATCAGATTTTTAAATTCCTCTGGCAATTCTTTTCCATGTGGAGCCATGATGCAAACATGCAGATTGACATACCCCATAGGTCCAAAATCTAGAACGTTCTGGTGTTCACAGGACATTTTATAACCATATTCATGCAATTTTGTTTCAATGATCACAGGTTTTCTAACGTGTGTCAGTGATCACAGGTGTATACACTTTTGTTGCTTTGAGTTCCTACTGCGGGGCCTGTATTTTTAGTATAATCTTTCTAAAGTATTTGTTTTTAATTGTTCATACGTGGAAATACTCTACTTGTCAACTTAATGTAATTACTGCAAGGTAATACACGTTTTAATAATTTAACATTTAAGTTATATTGCACAGGGATGTACTCACTTATGTTGTATACTGTAAGGAACTTGTATTTTTAATTAATTTAATGATATTTCTGTATGATAGAAAAGATTCCTACATGTTTAATGTTGCCATCAGCACCATGGACAAAGGACAGCTCCCAAATCAAATTGATGCAAGGTTACAGCCACTAAACATTAGAATATAAAAAAGGAAAGGCTGTACATCACTTTCTTCCCATTTACAGAGCAACTAGAACCAATGATTTCCTAGATAATGGATCTGAACTGCTGGCCAAAATCTGACACCATAAGTTGTATCTTTGAATATGCTATCTACGCTATATTAAGTTCCCAATGACTGAAACATTCCTTGTGGTTTGTTTGGTAATAAAGTACCATTGCTGTTTTTATATTCTTGTTCTAGTTAATACCAGATGATTAATTGTGGTATTGTTAGACCTTTATACATGTGAGATCCTAGTTGGTTGCTGGTGGAATGTTGGATACCAGGGATACTGAGTTAAAACATTACCAGATAATTTCCCAATATTTGAATGTCCCAAAGCAGGATAAGATGGGGAGCAAACTGGGAGAGTTTGGCTATGGGGGTGCACTGTAGATGGGCTAAAAACTTTTGGAATTTTAGCAGAGGGTTGGGAGGTATATAATCATTTTCAGGTCAGTTAAACCTTAAAGGGGCATGGCAGTCTAAAATTAAACTTTCATCATTCAGATATCGCGCACAAAATAAACAAAAAACTTTCCAATTTATTTCTTATGTGTTTGAGTAAAATGAAACTTTTTGTTATATTCTACAAACTACTGACAACATTTCTTAAAATTCCAAATAAAAATATTGTTATTTAAAGCATTTATTTGCAGACAACTGGCCATTTTCAGACCTCAAATTATGCCAAGAAAACAAGTTCATATTCACAATACTAATATTTTAACTTAGCAAAAGTTCAGAAATCAATATTTGGTGGGATATCCCTGATTTTCAATCAGAACTTTATTTTGTCTTGGCATGCTCTCTGCCTGTCTTTAACCTTGACTTTATGCCACTCCTGGCACAAAAATTCAAGCAGCTCAGGTTTTTTTGATGGCGTGTGAACAACCATCTTCCTCTTGATCACACTCCAAAGGTTTTCAATGGGGCTCATGTCTGGAGATTGGGCTGGCCATGACAGGGTCTTGATCTGGTGGTCCTCCATCCACACCTTGATTGACTTTGCTGTGTGGTATGGAGCATTGTCTTGCTGGAAAAAACAATCCTCAGAGTTAGGTAACATTGTCAGGGCAGAAGGAAACAAGTTTTCTTCCAGGACAACCTTGTACGTGGCATGAGTCGTGTCCTTCACAAAGATAAATCTGTCAGATTCCAGCCATGATGAAGCATCCCCAGATCATCACCGATCCTCTACCAAATTTCATTGTGGGTGCAAGACACTGTGGCTTGTATGCCTTTCCAGGTCTTCATCTAACCATAAGATGACCAGGTGATGGGAAAAACTGGAAATTGGACTCGTCAGAAGAAATTACCTTTCTCCAGTCCTCCCTGGTCCAATCCTTATAATCTTTTGCAAACTTAGCTTGTTATGTTCCTGTGTATAACAGCTCAAGAGACAGACCCTCGGGGCAGTGGTAGGGAATTGGAGACACTGACCCCTGACCTGGGAAGACTATCCTGGACGTGGATAGTTGATATTCTGTGATTGTCAGTTTTTTTTCCCCTGTTTTGTTTGCCATGTGCTGCTGGCAGCCATTTTACTCACCTCTCTTGCTGACTATGGTGCATTGTGGGGGATGCTGCTCATTTCCTGCACTTCCTTTTATGGCCAGACTGGTGTGCATCATCTGTGTGAGACAGGATGCAGTCTCAGAATTGTGATGTAATCACTTATTATTTAAAGGGCCTCTGTTCAGTATGCTTTGCCTTTGCGTTGTCTCAGACCTGTTTGTTAGAGTTCCTGTGTATTACCTGGCTGTCTGACGTCCTTCCTGGTTCCTGATCCCTGGCTTGTTCCTGACTCTGCTGTTTTCCTTGTTCCTGATTCCGGCTCGTCTGACTATTCGCTTTGGCTCCTGACTCGGCTAGTCTGACTACCAGCTCTGGTTTTGACTCCTGGCTTGTTATTTGACTTGTGGACTTTTTATTATTTTTTGTTATTAATAAAGGTGTGCTTATTTTTGCACTTCTCGTCTCAGTCTGATTCCTGGCACCCTGACATTACGCAAAGACCATGAATCTTGATGGTGCTAATAATCCACCTTTACCTGCCATCATTTCCAGGATGGATGAACAGGATCACCGCTTGGATCAATTTGCACTAGCCCTGCAAACCCTGCTGACTCACACTGCACATTTGGACCAAAGTGTCCCACAAGTTATGGCTGCTCCTGTTTCCGCTGCTGCATCTAGTCCTACCTGGAGCATGTCCGGTTCTGCACCTCTACCTCAGCGATATGGAGGCAATCCTTTTCAGTGTAGAGGGTTTGTGAACCAGGTGGGCATTTACTTTAAGATGTTACATCAGGCGTTTCCTTCTGACAGAGCTAAGGTGGGATTTCTCATCTCGTTAATCTCTGACACAGCTCTTGCCTGGGCTAATCCCTTGTGGGAGACTAATAAACCTGTGATTTCAAATTACCCTGAATTTGTGGCCTCCTTTCGAAGGATATTTGATGTTCTGGCTCGCTCCTCCTTTGCTGCTAAATGACTCATGTCCATTCAGCAAGGTACAATATCTGTTGCTCAATATGCTATTGAGTTCTGTAAGCTTGCCGCAGAGGTTGGTTGGAACAATGAAGCCCTTATTGCCGCCTTCTTTCATGGGCTCTCTGATGCGATTAAAGACAAAGTTGCTGCCAGAGATTTACCAGAGGATCTCGAGGCATTGGTGTCTTTTTTTATCCTAATTGACATCAGACTCAGAGAGAGGCCCTTGTAAGGAGCGCTTGCGGAAGCCTCCTGTTCCGTTGTCTCCTACGTGTTCGTTCCCACCCATGCCTCCCTCTCCTCCCATGCCTCCTGGTCCCGAGTCACCAGGTACTGCTGAGCCGATGCAGTTGGGATTCACGCGTCTCTCCATGGCGGAGAGGGCCTTAAGGAGGAGAGAGGGGCTCTGCCTCTATTGTGGGTTACAGGGCCACCTTTTGAAGTCTTGTCCTACACGGCCGGGAAACACTCACACCTAAGGTCCTGTTGGGGACAGACCTTGGGTGGTTTATCCTCGTCCCCGGAACCGCTTAAGGAGAAACCTTTGGTCACGGTTGTCCTTTCCTGGGTGGACTCCTCCATAGTCACCCAGGCTCTTGTTTACTCCGGTGCTGCGGGCTATTTCATTGACAGTGCTTTTGTATCAAAGCACTCCATTCCTGTTTTGCCTCGGTCTGTTCCACTTGCTATTGAGGCCATTGATGGCAGGCCCCTTCAGCCCGCACTCATTACTCACTAAACCATTTTGAAACCCTCCAGTTCCAGGTGATAAACTCTCCGCATTTTCTGGTTGTTCTGGGTTATCCCTGGCTCCAAAAGCACAATCCCAGTCTCAACTGGCGCAGGTCCGAAATTTTGTTGTGGTCCCCGCAATGTATTTCCACTTGTCTTCGGAAACCAGTTAAAGTCTTGTGCACTTCTTTGGTATCTCAATTGCCAGAGGAGTACCGAGAGTTCCTAGACGTTTTTGACAAGGTGCGTGCTGGTACGTTGCCTCCTACTGGTCTTACGATTGTGCCATAGACCTGCAACCTGGAGCCATTCCTCCTCGGGCCGGGTGTACCCTCTGTTGCAGATAATTGTGCTATGGAGGAGTATGTTGCCGATGCTCTGTCGCGGGGGATCATTCACAAATCCTGCTCTCCTGCAAGGTCTGGTTTCTTCTTTGTGAAGAAAAAGGGTGGGAGTTAAGACCATGCATTGATTATAGGAGTCTTAATCGTCTTACCATTAAGAATGCTTAGCCTATTCCGCTCATTACGGAACTCTTTGACCGCCTCAAGGGAGCTACGGTCTTTTCTAAACTTGATTTGAGAGGAGCGTACAATCTCGTTAGGATCAAGGAGGGCCACGAATGGAAAACAGCATTTAACACCAGGAGCGGGCATTATGAGTATCTTGTAATGCCCTTTGGCCTATGTAATGCTCCTGCTGTTTTCCAGGAACTTATTAATGATGTCCTAAGAGATATGTTGCAACAGTGTGTTGTGGTGTACTTAGACGACATCCTCATACACTCACCCACACTTGAGGCTCATCATTCTGATGTTACACGGGTTCTTCAGAGACTACGTGTGAATGGTCTGTTTTGTAAACTCGAGAAATGTGAGTTCCATCAGACTCAAGTAACCTTCCTAGGTTATGTTACCTCCGTTGCAGGGTTCTCCATGGATCCTGACAAGTTATCTGCAGTTCTGCAGTGGCCTCGCCCAGTTGGTCTTCGGTCTATTCAATGTTTTTTGGGGTTCGCCAATTACTATAGAAATTTTATTAAAAACTTTTCTTCCTTGGACAAACCTATCACAGACATGACCCGTAAGAGAATGATCCACTCCATTGGTCACCTACTGCCATTAAGGCCTTTGATAGTCTTAAGACTGCCTTTGCTGCTGCTCCAGTTCTGGCTCATCCTAACTCTGTCCTGCCTTTCATTCTTGAGGTTGATGCGTCTGAGACTGGAGTAGGTGCCCTCTTGTCTCAACGTCCTACGCCTGATGGTTATGCAATTATGAAATTGGCGACAGGGAATTACTGGCCATAATTTTGGCACTCAAGGAATGGAGGCATCTTCTCGAGGGCACTAGCGTGCCAGTGCTCATTTTTACTGACCACAAGAATTTAACTTATCTATCTGAAGCAAAACTTTGTCGCCCCGACAGGACAGATGGGCGCTATTTTTGTCTCGGTTTAATTATGTGGTCTTCTACCTGTCTGGTAGTAAGAATGTTAGGGCTGATGCCCTCTCTCGACAATTTTTGCCTCTGTCCAAGGAGGAGTCTGTACCTACTCCTGTTATACCTCCTGACCATATTTTAGCTACCATACATACTAATTTGACTTCTCCCTTGGGGAGGAGATCCTGGCTGCACAAACCAATGCACCACCCTGAGAAACCTAGTGGTAAGTGTTTTGTTCCTGAGAATCCTCAAACTAAACTTTTGCACACTTACCACTATCCTAAAGCTGCAGGTCACCCAGGCAAGAACCAAATGATTTGGTCTGCCACTCGACAATTCTGGTGGCCAGGACTTTGTTCTGATGTTGCTGCTATGTTGCCTCCTGCTCAGTTTGTGCACAGAATAAGACTCCTCGACGTCTTCCTGTGGGTCTTCTTCAACCTATTGCTAATGGTGAGCATCCTTGGACACATATTTCCATGGACTTCATTGTCAAGCTCCCTGTTTCCAATGGCAATACTGTTATCCTTATGGTGGTTGACCGTTTTTCTAAAATGTCACATTGCATTCCCTTGATGAAGTTGCTGTCAGGGTGCCAGGAATCAGACTTAGACGAGAAGTGCAAAAATAATCACACCTTTAAATAGCAAAAAATAATAAAAAGTCCACAAGTCAAATAACAAGCCAGGAGTCAAAACCATAGCTGGTAATCAGACGAGCCGAGTCAGGAGCCAAAGCGAATAGTCAGACGAGCCGGAATCAGGAACAAGGAAAACAGCAGAGTCAGGAACAAGCCAGGGATAAGGAACCAGGAAGGACGACAGACAGCCAGGTAATACACAGGAATTCTCACAAACAGGTCTGAGACAACGCAAAGGCAAAGCATACTGAACAGAGGCCCTTTAAATAATAAGTGATGTCATCACAATTCTGAGACTGCATCCTGTCTCACACAGATGATGCACACCAGTCTGGCCATAAAAGGAAATGCAGGAAATGAGCAGCATCCCCCACAATGCACCATAGTCAGCAAGAGAGGTGAGTAAAATGGCTGCCAACAGCACATGGCAAACAAAACAGGGGAAAAAACCCTGACAGTACCCTCCCCTCAACGACCCCCTCCCCCGTGGGAGGACAAAAGGCTTATTGGGGAAACGGGCATGGAAGGCACGGAGGAGGGCGGGAGCATGAACATCAGAGGAGGGAACCCAAGAACGCTCCTCCGGACCGTAGCCCCTCTAGTGAACCAAATACTGTACATGGCCCCTGGACATACGAGAGTCAATAATGCTGCTGACCTCATACTCCTCATGGTTGTCAACAAAGATAGGATGGGGATGAGGCAACATAGTGGTAAACCGATTACAAACCAATGGTTTCAAGAGAGAGACATGAAAAACATTGGAGATGCACATAGCAGGAAGAAGGTCAAGAGCGTAGGTCACAGGATTAACCCGTCGGAGTATTCGAAAAGGACCAACATAACGGGGAGCCAATTTATTGGAAGGCACACAAAGGTTCAAGTTGAGGAAGGACAGCCAAACTCTCTCACCAACCTGGTAGGAAGGTATGGGCAGACACCTATGATCAGCCTGGAACATTTGGCGCTGCATAGAATGATGAAGGCAATCCTGAATCTGCACCCACGTGGAAAGGAGTTGCCGGAGATGCTCCTCCAAAGCCGAAATACCCTGAGACATGAATGAATCGGGCAACGAGGATGGTTGAAACCCATAATTCGCCATGAACGGGGATAAATTGGAGGAAGCATTAATAGCACTATTACGAGAAAAGTCTGCCCAAGGTAACAGTTCAGACCAATTATTGTGGTGATCTGAGACATAGCAATGGAGGAACTGTTCTAGAGCTTGATTAGACCGTTCCGCAGCCCCATTGGATTGAGGGTGATATGCCGAGGAGAAGGAAAGCTGGATCTCCATTTGAGCACAAAAGGAACGCCAAAACTGGAGACAAACTGGCTACCCTGGTCCGACACTATCTCCTTGGGTAACCCATGTAAATGGAAAACCTCCCGGGCAAAAATTGAAGCAAGCTCCTGAGCGGTAGGCAGCTTCATCAAGGGAATGCAATGTGACATTTTAGAAAAATGGTCAACCACCATAAGGATAACAGTATTGCCATTGGAAACAGGGAGCTCGACAATGAAGTCCATGGAAAGATGTGTCCAAGGACGTTCACCATTAGCAATAGGTTGAAGAAGACCCACAGGAAGACGTCGAGGAGTCTTATTCTGTGCACAAACTGAGCAGGAGGCAACATAGCAGCAACATCAGAACGAAGACCTGGCCACCAGAATTGTCAAGTGACATACCAAATCATTTGGTTCTTGCCTGGGTGACCTGTGGCTTTAGGATAGTAGTAAGTGTGCAAAAGTTTAGTTCGAAGATTCTCAGGAACAAAACACTTACCACTAGGTTTCTCAGGGTGGTGCATTGGTTTGTGCAGCCAGGATCTCCTCCCCCAAGGGAGAAGTCAAATTAGTATTATGGTAGCCAAAATATGATCAGGAGGTATAATAGGAGTAGGTACAGACTCCTCCTTGGACAGAGGCAAAAATTGTTGAGAGAGGGCATCAGCCTTAACATTCTTACTACCAGGCAGGTAGGAGACCACATAATTAAACCGAGACAAAAATAGGGCCCATCTGGCCTGTCGGGGCGACAAACATTTTGCTTCAGATAGATAAGTTAAATTCTTGTGGTCAGTAAGAATGAGCACTGGCAAGCTAGTACCCTCGAGAAGATGCCTCCATTCCTTAAGTGCCCAAATTATGGCCATTAATTCCCTGTCGCCAATTTCATAATTGCACTCCGCTGGAGACAATTTCTTAGAGAAGAAACCACACGGATGCAAGGAACCGTCAGGCGTAGGACGTTGAGACAAGAGGGCACCTACTCCAGTCTCAGACGCATCGACCTCAAGAACAAAAGGCAGGACAGGGTTAGGATGAGCCAGAACTGGAGCGGTAGCAAAGGCATTCTTAAGACTATCAAAGGCCTTAATGGCAGTAGGTGACCAATGGAGAGGAACATTCTCTTTACGGGTCATGTCTGTGATAGGTTTGACCAAGGAAGAAAAGTTCTTAATAAACTTTCCATAGTAATTGGCGAACCCCAAAAAACGTTTAATAGACCGAAGACCAACTGGGCGAGGCCACTGCAGAACTGCAGATAACTTGTCAGGATCCATGGAGAACCCTGCAACGGAGATATCATCAGAACGATGAGCCTCAAGTGTGGGTGAGTGTATGAGGATGTCGTCTAAGTACACCACAACACACTGTTGCAACATATCTTGTAGGACATCATTAATAAATTCCTGAAAAACAGCAGGAGCATTACATAGGCCAAAGGGCAGTACAAGATACTCATAATACCAGCTCCTGGTGTTAAATGCTGTTTTCCATTCGTGGCCCTCCTTAATCCTAACGATATTGTATGTTCCTCTCAAATCAAGTTTAGTAAAGACTGTAGCTCCCTTGAGGCGGTCAAAGAGCTCCGTAATAAGCGGAATAGGGTAAGCATTCTTAATAGTAAGACGATTAAGACCCCTATAATCGATACATGGTCTTAACTCGCCACCCTTTTTCTTCACAAAGAAGAAGCCAGCCCCTGCAGAAGAGCAGGATTTGCGGATGATCCCCTGCGACAGAGCATTGGCAACATACTCCTCCATAGAACAATTCTCTGCAACAGACAGAGGGTACACCCGACCCCGAGGAGGAATGGCTCCAGGTTGTAGGTCTATGGCACAATCGTAAGACCAGTAAGGAGGCAACGTACCGGCATGCACCTTTTCAAACACGTCTAGGGAACTCTCAGTATTCCTCTGGCAATTGAGATACCGAAGAAGTGCACAAGACTTTAACTGGTTTCCGAAGACAAGTGGAAATACATTGCGGGGGACCATGAAAAAATTTCGGACCTGCACCAGTCGAGACTGGGATTGTGCTTTTAGAGCCAGGGATAACCCAGAACAACCAGAAAATGCAGAAAGTTTATCACCTGGAACTGGAGGGTTTCAAAATGGAGAGCCCCAACAGCCATGGACAATGGATCAGTTTCGTGAGTAACGAGTACGGGCTGAAGGGGCCTGCCATCAATGGCCTCAATAGCAAGCGGAACGGACCGAGGCAAAACAGGAATGCAGTGCTTGGATACAAAAGCACTGTCAATGAAATAGCCCGCAGCACCAGAGTCAACAAGAGCCTGAGTGACTATTGAGGAGTCCACCCAGGAAAGGAAAACCGTGACCAAAGGTTTCTCCTTAAGCGGTTCCGGGGACGAGGATAAACCACCCAAGGTCTGCCCCCGACAGGACCTTAGGTGTGAGCATTTCCCCGGCCGTGTAGGACAAGACTTCAAAAGGTGGCCCTGTAACCCACAATAGAGGCAGAGTCCCTCCCCTCTCCTATAGGCCCTCTCCACTGCGGAGAGACGCAAGAATCCCAGCTGCATCGGCGCAGCAGTACCTGGTGACTCGGGACCAGGAGGCATGGGTGGGAACGAACATGTAGGTGACAACAGAACAGTAGGCTTCCGCAAGCGCTCCTTGAAAGAGGGCCTCTCTCTGAGTCTGATGTCAATTAGGATAAAAAAAGACACCAATGCCGAAGACGCACAACCTGAGAGCTCCAGGCAGAAGTTTAATAATCCGCCGATTATTACCTTTTACCGCGGCCAAGGACTAGACACAAAACACATAAAGGGATCATATATTGTAAATTGTGACCCATATTACCTTTCTTAGCCGTGTGGATGACGCTGGAGATCCAGTTTGGAAGATAAGGGCCTAAGGCGGCGGCCTATTGATAGGTAATCACCTCCCCCCGGGAAGAGCCGGGTACTCAGTGCTGCTAGGTAAACTAGCTTGCTGAATCTCTTCAACACCCAATATTTATCAGTTATCAGGCTACATGGACACATTCTAAACTTGAACAGTTCTTTTATCCCCGAAGTGGGGGAGGCAGCTTTTCCCAAAGGAGCATGCTGAACATGGCGAGAGGAGAACCATGACCGCGATCAGAGGAACTATTCGCGCAACTTGAACTTTCCATGCTCAGATTAATAGAGAGAGCACCATATGATCACTTGTTACAAACGCTTAAGCCACGATAACGAGACCGCTTACCTAACGGATTCCACAAGAAGAAATGGTGTCTGAGAAAGTCAGAGCCGACACTACTTTACACAAAACGGAGGATTTGACCAGCTGGGGGAGCAACCTTCCGACCATTGCTACGCAGAGTAATACATGTGAGGCGGAACAGCAACCGAGTCCGCAGAAGCTTTTTTCATTTTGGTGGCAGAAAATACCAGGGTCAGCAGAGCTAGCTATAATCGCTTCAGTGGAATCCCAACCTACAAACGCTGAGAAGGGGAACCGAATGATGGCTAATGCCCGATATAAAGAGCCACAACTATTACTGATCAAGCATCTCATTTGCAATCACAGCAGGGTTGACCCCCGAAAATTCAGCGCAATACCAATCTTGTCTCAGGTCGGCTGTGTTTGTTACAGTTTTAACCTCCTTGGTGGCGCCCATATACCGAAAAGAGGGGAGGGATAGCTCCCAGAGACATCTTTCTGACAAGGAGCGGCTGGTCGTGAATCTAGGGCCGATAGTAACCTCCAGCTAATGTTATACCCCTAGGGACTCTGATATCTAGCAAGGACTTAATTATGTTCATAATGTGTGCTTTTGATTTGTTTGAAACGCATTTTTCAGTTGAGTAACCACACTGTATATATATCTTATTGCATATTGTGATTCATTGAACTGTCTGATGTTTGCCCCTAAATTAAGTAATCTCTTTTTATCCCTCCCATACTAATCCCTTTAACTGACGATTTTATTATAGATATAGCACATTCACTTTTGAGCAAGGCAATACAAAGTTCCTTGCCCATAACCCTCCCTCTCACCCCTTGGTATCCCCAATAACGAGTACCAGTGTAACTGTCACAGACCCAAGAGAGGCCTGTATAGCTAAAACAGGGGGATCAAGGCATCATACTGAAACTGTGACATTCATTGCTGCCTGCTTTCCTAGCCCAATTTTCTCTACCTACCTCCATGCAGAAGTATACTAAATCTACTCCTGGGCATTGTATAGCATAAGTCTTCTGACTATACAAGCATCATATATTTGTGTTGCATAGTGGACAGATTGATCCCATACTAATAATTATGCTAATATAACCCACTTAAATTATACTTACCCTACAGTAAGCTTCTTCTATTGCTAAATGGCTGCTTTCAGATTTATAGGCCCAATATTACATGAATATGCATATGTACAAGGTTCCTTGCTATACCAGATTCGTCTTGTTTGTGTTGTTTGTCTCTCCCGCCTATAACTCTCTCCCACACTTCTATATGTCAACAGTATTGATTACCAGAGTATCTATTACAGAACCAGGAGTGGTCTATGTAGTTTTGTTTATGCTAAAAATGTTTGTTTTCCCCTGTCCCTTGTCCCCCCCCCTACTTCTATAAAATTTCCAATACTGCTTAAATGTTTATCTGTCACAGACCCAAGAGTGGTCTATATAAATAGAAAATTGGAATTCATTCTATACCCTAAAAAATGCTCAAACTGTATGTTTTCATCTTCCCTAGTTCTCCCCCTTACTAGTATTTACTCCCATTATTGTTCATCATATATATCCGCCAGAGACCCAAGAGCGGTCTACATAATGAGAAAAATGGGATCAATTATGGCATACGCTGCAATTAATAGGTGTCTTCAAGTCCTGAAATGACCTGTTCATAAGCATGCCCTCACACCTTAACAGTTTATCCAATGGTCTATTGTGATGAAACATAATTCTGTAATAGCCTGGATATGTTGTGTACGCAATTGATTTATGCCGTGTATGTCTTGTTTATCAAAATAAAGCTCTTTTGAAAACTAAAAAAAAGACACCAATGCCTCGAGATCCTCTGGTAAATCTCTGGCATAGCAACTTCGTCTTTAATTGCATCAGAGAGCCCATGAAAGAAGGCGGCAATAAGGGCTTCATTGTTCCAACCAACCTCTGCGGCAAGCGTACACAAGCGTACAGAACTCAATAGCATATTGAGCAACAGATATTGTACCTTGCTGAATGGACATGAGTCATTTAGCAGCAAAGGAGGAGCGAGCCACAACATCAAATATCCTTCGAAAGGAGGCCACAAATTCAGGGTAATTTGAAAATCACAGGTTTATTAGTCTCCCACAAGGGATTAGCCCAGGCAAGAGCTGTGTCAGATAGTAACGAGATGAGAAATCCCACCTTAGTTCTGTCAGAGGGAAACGCCTGAGGTAACATCTCAAAGAAAATGCCCACCTGGTTCAAAAACCCTCTGCACTGAATCGGATCACCTCCATATCGCTGAGGTAGAGGTGCAGAACCGGACATGCTCCTGTAAAACTAGGTGCAGCAGCGGAAACAAGAGCAGCCATAACTCGCGGGACACTTTGGTCCAAAGTGCAGTGCGAGTCAGCAGGGTTTGCTGGAAATGATGGCAGGTAAAGGTGGATTATTAGCACCACCAGGATTCATGGCCTTTGCGTAATGTCAGGGTGCCAGGAATCAGACTGAGACGAGAAGTGCAAAAATAATCACACCTTTAAATAGTAAAAATTAATAAAAGTCAATAAGTCAAATAACAAGCCGGGGTAGTCAAAATCAGAGCTGGTAGTCAGACGAGCTGAGGTCAGGAGCCAAAGCGAATAGTCAGACGAGCCGGAATCAGGAACAAGGAAACAGCAGAGTCAGAACAAGCCAGGGATCAGGAACCAGAAAGGACGTCAGGCAGCCAGGTAATACACAGGAACTCTCACAAACAGGTCTGAGACAAAGGCAAAGCATACTGAACAGAGGCCCTTTAAATAATAAGTGATGACATCACAATTCTGAGACTGGATCCTGTCTCACATGGATGATGCACACCAGTCTGGCCATAAAAGGAAGTGCAGGAAATGGAGCAGCATCCCCCCACAATGCACCATAGTCAGGAAGAGAGGTGAGTAAAATGGCTGCCAGCAGCACATGGCAAACAAAACAGGGAGAAAACCCTGACAGTTACCTACCGCTCAGGAGCTTGCTTCAATTTTTGCCCGGGAGGTCTTCCGTTTACATGGGTTACCCAAGGAGATAGTGTCGGACCGGGGTAGCCAGTTTGTCTCCAGATTTTGTCGTTCCTTTTGTGCTCAAATGGGGATCCAGCTTTCCTTCTCCTCAGCATATCACCTTCAATCCAATGGGCTGCGGAACGGTCTATATCAAGCTCTGAACAGTTCCTCCATTGCTATGTCTCAGATCACCAAAATAATTGGTCTGAACTGTTACCTTGGGCAGAGTTTTGCTCGTAATAGTGCTATTAATGCTTCCTCCAAGTTATCCCCGTTCATGGCGAATTATGGGTTTCAACCATACTTGTTTGCCCGATTCATTCATGTCTCAGGGTATTTCGGCTTTGGAGGAAGCATCTCCTGGCACTTCCGTTTCCACGGTGGGTGCAGATTCAGGATTGCCTTCATCGTTCTATGCAACGCCAAAAGTTCCAGGCTGATCGTAGGCGTCTGCCCGCGCCTTCCTACCAGGTTGGTGAGAGAGTTTGGCTGTCCTCCCGCAACTTGAACCTTCGTCTCCCGCAACTTGAACCTTCGTGTGCCTTCCAATAAACTGGTCCCCGTTATGTTGGTCCTTTTCAAATACACCGACGGATTAATCCTGTGGCCTACGCTCTTGACCTTCCTCCTGCAATGCGCATCTCCAATGTATTTCATGTCTCCCTCTTGAAACCATTGGTTTGTAATCAGTTTACCACTATGTTGCCTCATCCCCATCCTACCTTTGTTTGACAACCATGAGGAGTATGAGGTCAGCAGCATTATGACTCTCATATGTCCAGGGGGCCGTGTACAGTATTTGTTTCACTGGAGGGGCTACGGTCCGGAGGAGCGTTCTTGGGTTCCCTCCTCTGATGTTCATGCTCCCGCCCTCCTCCATGCCTTCCATGCCCGTTTCCCCCAATAAGCCTTTTGTCCTCCCGCGGGGGGAGGGGTCGTTGAGGGGAGGGTACTGTCAGGGTTTTTCCCCTGTTTTGTTTGCCATGTGCTGTTGGCAGCCATTTTAACTCACCTCTCTTGCTGACTATGGTGCATTGTGGGGGGATGTTGCTCATTTCCTGCATTTCCTTTTATGGCCAGACTGGTGTGCATCATCTGTGTGAGACAGGATGCAGTCTCAGAATTGTGATGACATCACTTATTATTTAAAGGGCCTCTGTTCAGTATGCTTTGCCTTTGCGTTGTCTCAGACCTGTTTGTGAGAGTTCCTGTGTATTACCTGGCTGTCTGTCGTTCTTCCTGGTTCCTTATCCCTGGCTTGTTCTTGACTCTGCTGTTTTCCTTGTTCCTGATTCCAGCTCGTCTGACTATTTGCTTTGGCTCCTGACTCGGCTCGTCTGACTACCAGCTCTGGTTTTGACTCCTGGCTTGTTATTTGACTTGTGGACTTTTTATTATTGTTTTGTTATTAATAAAGGTGTGATTATTTTTGCACTTCTGGTCTCAGTCTGATTCCTGGCACCCTGACAGTGATACATATTTGCTAGGGCTTATTGCAGGATTCATGAAAAGTAAAACATAACAATGCAAGATATTCAGGCTTCAATGGAAAGAGATAGGAGATTGTGATTCATAGATACAAAGAGTTGCTGCAGGTTCACAGTTCATAATCTTAGTTAGAGCTGTATGCCTGAGTAATAAGCAGAGCAGCACAGGTGATTGGCAAGTTCCAAGTTAAAGCATTAAATACTGTTGTGGCATATACTGAAGAATCACAGGAAAGTAGTTTAACTGAACACATAAATGCAGAGTTCTGTATATATGTATATTTGCAGGAGGATAATTGAGCAATGACAATTTGTAGCAGTGAATAGTTGTAAAGTTCAGAATATGATTCTGTTGTAGCAATTATAGAATGATAACAAAATACATACTTGTAATTTAGATTAAGTTCAGAGTTTCAAAGTAGCAGTGTCCAGGAAACAATATAGGAAATATATGGATACTTGCGATTAGATGAATTTAAGCTTTAGCTGAAAGGTATGGCTGTAGTTTGAATATCTCCGGTACTGTCAATGCTGGAACAGACACAGACATCTGTAAATCTGGAACAAAACTTCAAAGCTAATGCAAAGCACAATAGGCCTAAGATGACTTAAAAAGTGGTTGAGGGAATCAGGTGCATGAATGATTAATTAGGCAGGTAAGTTCCAGCAGTAGAATAAATGCAGATACTCCCCAAACAGCATGATTGAAAGAAGCATGGAAGGCAGTCTTAAAGGGACAGTGATAGCAGGCAGGCATATGTGACACAGCTCTTCTTTGCTTCTCATTGATGACATTTTTTTTTTCTAGCTTTACACAAATTCTGTCCTGCCCCTAGGAGCCTGTTTCAAACCATCCTCACCATGCACTTCACCCCAGCTGTCATTTGCCATTCTTTTTGTAGGTAACCTGATGTCATCCTACGTTTGTTGAGCGACATTCAAATGAATTGGCGGTCATCCCGGGCAGTGGAGAGTAATTTTCGCCCTCTGCTGGTCTGTAGCTTTATTGTCCCCAATGTCTGCTGCTTGACCTCGTTTTTATGAACCGTTGTCTTTGAAATTTTAAGGATGGAACCAACCTGACGCTCACTGTATCCCTCTGCCAGTAAAGACAGAATTTAATCCTTCTTTTCCTCACTCAAAACGTTTCTTTTCAACTCTTTTAGCATAGTCAGTAGTTATATTTGTATTCCATTTACTTTTGAGGTACTACTCAAGAGGATAGTAATGACCACTGCAGTGCTATATATAATATAACAAACGCTTTAAATGTCAGTAGTTTATAGAATAAAACAAAATGTTCATTTTACTCAAACAAGTACCTATAAATAGTAAAACCAGAGAAAATTATCATTTTGCAGTGATCTCTTAATTTTTTCCAGAGCTTTATGTCTATTATCATTGGCTTACTGATATGTTTAGCTAGCTCCCAGTAGTGCATTGCTGCACCTTTAAGAACGTATACTAAGAAAATGAAGCAAAATTGATAATATAAGTAAAATAGAAAGTATGCTCTATCTGAATTGTAAAAGAACTGTTTTGGCTTCATGTCCCTTTAATATTTATGACACAAAATGTTTGCCATCTAGTGGTAGAATGAAGGACTGCTATAATGCCATCCATAAACAAAGGTGAGTTCACGTTGTAGTGAACAATACATTTACTAGCTTGTTGTTTCCTCAGAGATCTGACATTTTGTTGGAAGGATGGAAATGTGAATGTGACAATCTCCACTACATTGTGGGATATATCTGAGGGACACATATAGAGCCATAATGGTTGCCTGTTACCCAGAGTTCTAACTAGATGTCACTGGACCCCAGTGCAAAGGCTGCAGCAGTGCCCTTTCTGTGTGTTTGCAATCAGTAGAAACTGAGCCAGGAGCCACATAGGAGCAGCTTCTTTGTGATTGTGAGTCGTCCTTCCTCTTTGGTTAGTTTGCACCAGAGTATATGCCAGGGGCACTGCAGAACTACCATTAGTGCAGAAGGTGCAGTGGCACCAGGACCCAAGTGCTGGGGGGCCCATAGCAAACAGTCTATACATAGGCGTGTGCAGAATGTGTACAATCGTAATGCGCAGCAGGTGCAGTGGCACCAGGACCCAAGTGCTGGGGGACCCATAGCAAACAGTCTATACATAGGCGTGTGCAGAATGTGTACAATCGTAATGCGCAGCAGGTGCAGTGGCACCAGGACCCAAGTGCTGGGGGACCCATAGCAAACAGTCTATACATAAGGCGTGTGCAGAATGTGTACAATCGTAATGCGCAGCAGGTGCAGTGGCACCAGGACCCAAGTGCTGGGGGGCCCATAGCAAACAGTCTATACATAGGTGTGTGCAGAATGTGTACAATCCTAATGCAAGGGAGCCTTTTATTAGTGCAGGTTCAGATTGATCAATCTATCTATTCTCATTATAGATAGAGAGCAACATGTATATTATTACTATTGCTTAATACAGAGTTACCTGTTGAGTAGGTCCCCTACTAGTATATGCACATCCCAAGCCTTTCTGTACAAATATGGAGGCAGCTATCTTGGAAACCCTGCCACCAAATGGTAATGGAAAATCCATACACTTTCCTTACATTGTGTGAGCGCATCCCCCCCCCCTAGATAGTAAAACCTCATTAAGGTGTTGCCAATAATTAGATTGAACACATCACTTTTTTTGTGAAAAGGGACTGGATTTAGTAAAGGGAACAATATTCCATTGTTTTCACAATAATGCAAAAGGGAAGCAGAACTGTGGGATTTACAGTTCATATTATTGCCATAGACATTCCACTGTTAGCCACATTGTTGCAAATGTGTGAGCAAAGTCTATGGCAGAAATGGGACCTATAAACAGCAAAAGGGACTTTCTAGTGTAACAAACACACTCTAATTTATTAGAACATGTTATTTTTAACACATTTCTTTAACAATACATTTATAAACCTGCTAATGGATTAATTATACTGTCAAAGCTGTGCTCATCTGTCACTCAAAAGAGGATGCAGCTGGGTAAGCCAATCAGCAACAGGCACACATGCGTATGCTCCAATCACTGAGTATATCCTCATAATCATATGGAGCAGAATGTGGGAGTTCCAGGAGTGCAATTTAGCTGTTTTGCAAGAATGCAATGAGTATAAAAAAATAAATAGTTTCTAACAAAAAAAATACAGTCATGTCACATTTGCTATGATTTAGTTGACATGTTGGCACAATAATACTAGTGTGTGACTTGTGTTGGGTCTGTATATAAGCCGTGACACTATTAGTTACTCTGTATCGTCCAGCTTAGGTCTGTGTCAATATAATATATAATACAACTACTGATACTATTATTACTGGTTAATATTGCAAATTATATAATTTGTATGCACTGCAGCAAACCGTAGCCTATTGCAGAGATCATCTATTTAGTAAACAAAGCGTTAACAAGAAAAAATGACTCGCAGGGAGCCTATTGGTTGGATGTCCTGAGGCTGTCAGGGAGCAGCCAATGGTTGATCTTGCCGCAAGCACCGCCCCACAAGCTAGATCTCACAGCCTGGGCTTGAGTGCGTCACATACAAACATGGCGGCGTCCTGGGGAAGGTTACTGACAGCATGGGTGAGTGACAGGGTGCCCTCATGGAGTTTGCAGAATCACAGAGGTGGACCAGTGGGGTGCGCTTTTCAAAAAAAAAAAAGTTATACGAGGCATGGATACAAATATTAACGCTATCATTACTTGTTTTAGCGCTCGTTCTGGAAGGGTTGACAGGCAAATTGGGAAGCTTACGTGGGATGGGCACTGATAAATGAGAGGCATTGGCTTTGTGTCCTGAGATACAGAGCCGGTAAAGAGCCAGATAAGTTATTATTCACAGCTGTAGGTACATCAGTGAAGATGTTAACTCATTGGGTGCTAAAAGGTTCATTTCCTAGGTTGGCTTAAAGAAATAGTCTACAATAGATTGTATTTATTGTTTTAAAAGATAGATAATCCCTTTATTTCCCATTCCCCAATTTTGCATAACCAACACAGTTATATTAATACACTTTTTTACCCCTGTGATTACCTTGCATCTTCTGACAGACACCTGATCACAATGACTTTTATTTATTTCTACAAAATTGCAAACCTATTAATGTGTAGCTTCAAAGCCATGAACCTTGGCACTGAACTGGCTGTTATAATGTGCACCTGCTGTGACCACACTAGTAAAAAAAAATACCCATAGTATGACATCATTTGATTCTGTCATTACTTCAGTACTATGTTTAATAAAATATATTCAATTTGGGTAGAGCTTTACCTTCAGTATTCCAAAATCCAGACTTTTTAATTATTTTATGGTTTGTTACTAATAAAGAACTACTATTTTTCAGGGCCGTCTTTAATATTGATTGTACCCTGGGCAAAAATTATTTGGCCCCCACCCCATGCAATTTCGCTCTCCACCACCAGCATCCCAAAAAACAACTAAATCAATTTTTTTTTTATTATTAGCCCAGCGGTGGATCATCCATTGCTGGGCTAATCATTTAAAAAAAAAAAAAATTGCAATATGTGAAACTGGACCTAAGCTAGTACTAATAAGTAAATAAATATATAAATTCCTCCACTGTGGATTCATTTAATATTCTTTTGAATGTGATTCTGGTGTGAGGTTAGCTGGTTAAAGAGATTTAGGGCAGCCATCAGGAGCAAAGCAAGGTAAAGGAGGGAAGCATGGAGGTGCAGTACAAATATAAGTTTACTGACTGGAACAACAGAACTACTATGGGAAGCTGTAAAATCTGAGACAGAGAAAAAATAAAAACTATAAAAATAAACCTATACATTAATGTGTGAAGTATCAGCATGACACTATACATCAGCCACACCAGCACATGTCCCTTCTTTGCTAGGAACAAGTTCCCTCTCACCCTGAACTAGACAATGCTGCATGGGGAGGGGCAGTGTGTGCACTCACTTATTCTTCCCCACTGACAACTTTCTACAAAGCACTATTCCCCTAACAAACTTCAGTTAGTTGATCTTAGGGCCACAGCAGAAAGAGCAGGGCTAAGGGGACCAGTAGACTGGATGCTGTCTGTCCAAGGCTGCATGGATACAGTGTGAGATGAGTCACACAGCCTTCAAGACTGAAGAGAGCAGTGGTATGCAGCTGCACAGATGCTCAAATTCCTCATGTGCCTGCCGCTCCAGCTTTCTGCTGCATGCGCCTACAGTCAGCCCTACCCAGAAACAATCCCCACCACCAGAGCAGTTACCTGGTAACAGTGGTAACCCCAGTAGGACCTTTTTCTGATGCAGTGGGAAATGGCTGGTGGATGCCGAGTTAGGGCTTTGCATTCAGTGCTGCACAGTGCACATCTAAAACAGCACATGGCACTAGCTTGGCATGACACCGGCACGGTCTGGCACGTTTTTTAAAAAAAATATAAGCAGAGTACTTTGAACTGTGATAGTATTAGGACTGAATGTGTGTGTTCCCCATGTCACATCAGCAGTCTGGTATGAACCATAAAAAAAAAAAAAAAAATATTTTTTTTTTTTTAGGACTCTTGGGCCCCTCAACAGAGACTGAGCCCAGGGCAAGCTTGCCCCCTTTTGCCCTGGTGTTAAAGACGGTCCTGTCTATTTTACACACACAAATTAGTCAAAAAACCAAAGATACAGGCTGAGAAGATTGTTCTAAAAGACAAATAATAGGTCTATAATACCTTTCTGATTACAGTACTGTATTATCTTTATGATAGTAATATGTATACAACCTTATTAACAATTATATTAAACTACTTGAGGTTGCAATGCGCTGCAATTGTGACAGGTAAATATTGTCTAAATGAAATAAGATATTGTTGTTTACACTTGGTCCCAAACACTCTTAAAGGGACACTGAACCCAATTTTTTTCTTTCGTGATTCAGATAGAGCATGCAATTTTAAGCAACTTTCTAATTTACTCCTATTATCAATTTTTAGTCGTTCTCTTGCTATCTTTATTTGAAAAAGAAGGCATCTAAGTTAAGGAGCCAGACAATTTTTGGTTCAGCACCGTGAACAGCACTTGTTTATTGGTGGTAGGGAATTTATCCACCAATAAGCAACAACAACCCAGGTTGTTCACCAAAAATGGGTCCGGCATCTAAACTTACATTCTTGCTTTTCAAATAAAGATACCAAGAGAATGAATAACATTTGATAATGGGAGTAAATTATAAAGTTGCTTAAAATTGCATGTTCTACCTCAGCCATTGGACCCGGTATTCTCGTAAAAATCCATTCTAAATGGGCTGCAATGATGGTTTCAAAGCCCCCTGGACCCTAGATTACCCCTCCCTCTCAATTAAAGAAGTTGTTTGTGTGACCCTCTCTGCCTCCTGGAGGGAGTCACATATTAAACTACTTCACATGACTTATTTTACTCCAGATAAAGGGTTTAAATTTGGAAACATCAACTTTAACGGCTGCCCGAAATGCTCATTTCCTTCAGCTAACCTTCTGCATAAGCTCTGGACTGCCCAAAATTAGAAATTTCTGTCTCAAGTACAATATGGCTAAGTATCTCATTGGGTGCCTCCTCCTTGACTCTGTCGTGACAATTGTAGGTTTTTCTCTGTTTTGACATAGGGAAACACCAGAATAATTATAAAATCATTAACCTTGTGATCTTAGGCCGCTAGATATCTAATTTTCAAGAAATGGAAAACAAGAGCAATTCCCCAGCATCCTATAAAACATAATTTATGTTAAGAACTTACCTGATAAATTAATTTCTTTCATATTGGCAAGAGTCCATGAGCTAGTGATGTATGGGATATACAATCCTACCAGGTAGGGGCAAAGTTTCCCAAACCTCAAATGCCTATAAATACACCCCTCACCACAACCACAATTCAGTTTAAGTCAATAGCCAAGTAGTGGGGTGATAAAGAAAGGAATTTGGAAATAATAGTTTTTTATACAAAAAAAATCATAACCACCATAGAAAAGGTGGGCCTCATGGACTCTTGCCAATATGAAAAAAAATTAATTTATCAGGTAAGTTCTTACATAAATTATGTTTTTTTTTCCATGTAATTGGCAAGAGTCCATGAGCCAGTGACGTATGGGATAGCAATACCCAAGATGTGGAACTCCACGCAAGAGTCACTAGAAAGGAAGGGATAAAAATAAAAAACAGCCATATTTCGCTGAAAAAAATTAATCCACAACCCAAAATATACGTTTATCCTCATAAATGAAAAGAAAAACTTAAAAACATAAGCAGAGGAATCAAACTGAAACAGCTGCCTGAAGAACTTTTCTACCACAAACTGCTTCCGAAGAAGCCAAATACATCAAAATGGTAGATCTAGTAAATGTATGCAAAAAAGACCAAGTTGCTGCTTTGCAAATCTGATCAACTGAAGCTTCATCTTAAAAGCCCACAAAGTGGAGGACTGATCTGGTAGAATGAGCTGTAATTCTCCTTATTTGGAGTCGTGGCTTGACCCGACTCCAAATAAGCTTGATGATCAAAATCTTTAACCACAAAGCCAGGAAACGGCAGAAGCCTTCTGACCTTTCCTAGAACCAGAAAAGATAACAAATAGACTTAGAAGTCATGTCAGCATTCCAAGATATAAAGCTACAAAGCTCTTCTAGCTAAAATAGCTAAAGACATAGATTAAACATCTAATTTTGGATGATATAAAAAATTGCATCACAAATAAAATGATTAGCATGTTGAAGGCAAGCGAACAATGCTAGACAAATCAGAATCCAATTCCTGTTGCATTAAATGTTCCAACCAAAAAGTTGATGCAGCTGCAATATCAGCCAAAGAAATTGCAGGCCCGAGAAGATGACCAGAATATAAATAGGCTTTTCTTAGATAAGATTCAAGTTTTCCTATTTAAAGGATCTTTAAAAGAAGTACTATCTTCCTTAGGAATAGTAGTACGTCTAGCAAGAGTAGAGATAGCCCCATCAACTTTGGGGATCTTTTCCCAAAACCTCCATTGTAACTGCTGACAAAGGATACAATTTTTAAAACTTGAAGAAGGATAAAATATGTACCAGGCCTATTCCATTCCTTAGAAATCATATCAGAAATAGCATCAGGAACTGGAAAACTTCTGGAGTAACCACAGGAGGTTTATAATCAGAATTTAAACGTTTACTAGTGTTAATATCAAGAGGACTAGTTTCCTCAATATCCAATGTAATCAACACTTCTTTTAACAAAGAACGAATGTACTGTATATTAAATAAATAAGTAGATTTGTCAGTTGTCAATATCTGAGGTGAGGATCTTCTGAATCAGATAGATCCTCATCAGAGGAGGATAATTCAGTATGTTGTCGGTCATTTGAAAGTTCATCAATTTTCTGAGAAGTTTTTAAAAAGACCTTTTATGTTTATTAGAAGGCGGGATGGCAGACAGAGCCTTCTGAATAGAATCAGCAATAAAATCTTTTAAATTCACAGGTATATCTGTGCATTCTCTGCATGTAAAAGCTTATCATGACAACTATTACAAACCACAGCTGGAGAAATAATCTCCACAAGTTTACAACAAATGCACATAGCTTTGGTAGAACTGTTATCATGAGCAGGGTTCCATCAGTGATTTCTGAGACAGGGTCAGATTGAGACATCTTGCAAATTGTAAGAGAAAAAAACAACATATAAAGCAAAATTATCAATTTCCTTATATGGCAGTTTTCAGGAATGGGGAAAAAAATGCAAACAGCATAGCCCTCTGAAAGAGAAAAGAGGCATATAGGAATGGGGTTTTAATAATGAAATATTTGGCAGCAAGTATAACGCACAACACAAACAGAATTTTTTTTTGGGCACTAACAACATCCGGAAAATGACACACTCGCGTCACTGAAGACACAACCTTGTGAAAGGGACTCGGCGTCAACTAAGACACCGGAAAATGACGAATTTGCATCATCGAACGTAACTTTGCGCCAAAAAATCTTGCACCATAAATGACGCAATATTCTTAAGCATTTTGCGCCCTTGCGAGCCTAATTCTGCCTGTGAATTTTAAAATGACAGTCAATTGAAAAAAGACTATACCCCAGGTAAGAAATACATTTATCCTAAAAAAATGCATTTCCCAGATATGAAACTGACAGTCTGAAAATGGAAATTAACTGAAACCTGAATCATGGGCAAATATAAGTACAATACATATATTTAGAACTTTAGATAAATACATAAAGTGCCAGAACATATCTGAGAGTGTCTTAAGTAATGAAAACATAATTACCTGAGAGACACCCATCCACATATAGCAGATAGCCAAACCAGTACTGAAACGAGAATCAGTAGAGGTAATGGTATGAGAAAAAGTATATCGTCAATCTGAAAAGGGTAGGAGATGAATCTCTACGACCGATAACAGAGAACCTATGAAATAAATCTCCTTTAGGAAGACCATTGCATTCAATAGGTAATACTCTCTTTCACATCCCTCTGACATTCACTGTACTCTGAGAGGAATCAGGCTTCAAAATGCTGAGAAGCGCATATCAAACGTAGAAATCTTAGCACAAACTTCACCACCCTCCATAGGAGGCAAAGTTTGTAAAAACTGAATTATGGGTGTGGTGAAGGGTGTATTTATAGGCATTTGAGGTTTGGGAAACTTTGCCCCCTCTGTAGGATTGTATATCCCATACGTCACTAGCTCATGGACTCTTAGCCAATTACATGAAAGAAATAAAGAAATGCTTGAAGAAACAATGCATCATTGAACAATTCGATACCAATTTACATAGCGAATATGATATAAGGTCTTTCTTTTCTAAATGGTTGCCGTTTATCAAAGCTCTCCCTCCTACTGAGGTTGAACACCTTATTTATCCCTTTTAGAAACACAGAACTGTTATTGTTAGGGCCTATGGTAACCTGCCGTATCCTATTCTATTCCCCCTTTTGTTATGGTTCACATGCAGTTTGTTATGTCCTAATTGAACAGTTGTAAATAGATTAAGAGTGAGTCGGTGGGGCTCATCTTGTGAGTTATCTGATGCTAAGGATCTGCCTGAATGGCGTGTTAATCAGAGCCTCTATTATGTATCTTTATGTGTTATATTTAGGTATGGGACGATTGATTATTTATAGTAATTTAGGCCAAGAGATACTTAGAGACCACACGAAGGACATAATATGAAATGTAAAGTATAGTTGTGGATATAGGAACCTAGACTTGGATAATGTTTTGGTTCAGGATACAAGATATCTAAGTTAAGTTTATTGTAAAATTTACTTTTGAAAATAATAAAAAAAATTAAAAATGAATAAATAAATTGCATGTTCTATCTTAATCACGAAAGAAAAAATTTAGGTTCAGTGTCCCTTTTTAAAGCTGTCCAATTTTACTGATACAAATCTATAAATATTCTTTAATCCAAGCTACTACAAACCTTTTCCAGTCCCAAGAATTTTGGATAAATGTTTTGTAATCCAACACTTTCCCAAACTGTGTCTGTCAGTTTTTATTATTATTATTATTATTATTATTATTATTCTTATTCACCCATTGGACTGCAGGTAGGAAATAGTATAACATTTAACCCCTTAAGGACCAGCAACGTACCCTGTATGTCACTGGCCTTTTTTTGGGACTTGATTGTTTTATAGTGCGGTCTTGCCACCAGCGTTGAGACTGCTCTACTTCCACAAAGCCTGCCTAGAGGGAGGGGTATTAATAAGCGTCTTCTTGCTAGACTTGTGCTATTATGTCCTGAAAAAACCCTTAATGACCAGTGACATACAGGGTATATTGTGGTCATTAAGGGGTTAAACCCTAGCTTACAAATTATTATTCGGTGGACAACCATTTACTTCCATTTTAGCAAGTTTCACTGAGATTAATAGCTCCTGCCCGCGCGTGATTGGCTGTGCACGGGCAGTGGCGACGTTGCACAAGAGAGCAAAATAGCGCTCTTGTGCAAAGCTGAATTCCGCCAGCGGCGAGCTGCGGCGGACAGGGGCA
This sequence comes from Bombina bombina, assembly GCF_027579735.1. Taxonomy (NCBI): domain Eukaryota; kingdom Metazoa; phylum Chordata; class Amphibia; order Anura; family Bombinatoridae; genus Bombina; species Bombina bombina. Next base: position 222,886,976 of record NC_069507.1, read on the forward strand.
CATATGTACGCCATTGTCAGCTGTAGCTTGAGAAATCGACCCCTTTGTCTCTTTTATTAAAGGGACAGTCGACACCAGAATTTGTGTTTGTTTAAAAAGATAGACAATCTCTTTTATTACCCATTTCCCAGTTTTGCAAAACCAACACTTATATTAATACACTTTTTATTTCTGTGACTATCTTGTATCTAAGCATCTTCTGACCGCCCCTAATCACATGACTTTTAGTTATTATCTATTGACTTGCATTTTAGCCAATTAGTGCTAGGACGTCTACTTTTCACTTTTTCAGGACAGTATAAGTTTACAACTACCCCTGGCTTATTTGCAACCCAGATCTAATAGTCATCATTGCATTGTTTACAACTGTATTAAATCAGGTGATTTGGATCTATGCTTTTTTATGACATAGTGCCAAGCTTGTTATTTACACCTTGCCCCAAGATTGATGGGAGTTATTTAAATTGATGTGCACTATTCTCTGTTTGCACAATTATTAGCGTATTGCTTGCTATTGCTGATTAATATGTACTGTATAAATAAATGTGTAAGGCTTTGTCCTGTTATTGATATATAGTCCTTAGCGCTTTTGATTTAGTTTTTTTATATTTTTAATCAATATGTACGAGATTCATCCTTTATATGTATATATCTGTTATTTTTTAGAGCGGACTAGATATTTTCTGCTAACCTTATAGCTGGTTATTTACCATTGCATATAGATATTCAAAATATGATTTATGTTGGAATGAAGTCAAGGGTTACTTTATTGAGAGGCCCCTTGCCAAGGTGGAAGTTCTACCTCTTTTCAAATAGTTTTTGTTTTTGTTTTGCTTAATTATAAAACTGTGCTCTGCTGCTTAAAAATTGGACAAACAGTTGTGTAAAATGTAAAAGTTTTAGTCTGAAGTTTATATTTGTAACACTCAGTATGTGGATTCTATTTAAAATATAGGAAACAATTATTCTTTTTTTTTTTATCCGATTAGTTCGATTAATCGAAAAAATAATCGGCCGATCAATCGATTATGAAAATAATCGTTAGTTGCAGCCCTAGTTCTATCTGAATTACAAATTTAAAAATTTGAGGTTTTATGTTCCTTTAATGCAGAGCTTTCCAAACTTTTTTCATGTTGGTGACACACTTTTTAGACCTACATCATTTTCACGACAGTAATTCAGCTGTACTAGCAAACAGGAGGTTAAACTAACTTGTTTTAAGAGATACGGACACAAACATAAATTATATAACGGAATATATTTACAAGTAACAGTAAGTATGTGCAAGAATAAAAAAAAAAAAGTTTAACACCAATAGCTACGTACTAATTTAATGGGATGTATGAGGTTGATGGGATGAACACAGTTTCTGAATATTTGGTGGAATATTAGATAAAGACACTCGCATTTCATCATCAAGCATTTCTTAAGCTTCCACTTCCTATCCATATATTAAGAGCAGGAGCAGCAATGCACTACTGGGAGCTAGCTGCAAAAAAAAAAAACACTTTGACTTCTGACTTCAGCTCAGCATTTAAGCTGCCGCCCTCAGAGCTCTGTGAGTCTGACTGACTACTGCCTGCGCTGCAAACACACTGCTGTCCCACTCACTGACTACACATGCAGTCACAAGCCGATTGAGGAGACTACACATGCAGTCACAAGCCGATTGAGGAGACTACACATGCAGTCACAAGCCGATTGAGGAGTACTACACATGCAGTCACAAGCCAATTGAGGAGACTACACATGCAGTCACAAGCCAATTGAGGAGACCTACACATGCAGTCACAAGCCAATTGAGGAGACTACACATTGCAGTCACAAGCCATTTGAGGAGACTACACATGCAGTCACAAGCCAATTGAGGAGACTACACATGCAGTCACAAGCCAATTGAGGAGACTACACATGCAGTCACAAGCCAATTGAGGAGACTACACGTGTAGTTCTGAGCCAATGTGCCGCCAATGGGAATAGTTTCAGTTCCCACCGCCAATAGGTTAAGATGATCTGTCAACCACCAGTATATTGCATACTCCTCAAGGCTAACACTGCTAGATAGATTTCCCTATTTTTGGTTTAAGCAGACTGCAAAACAATGTACTTTATACTCACATTATGACCATGGCGTGCACAGAAAGTCTCCTTTAAATAAGACACGTGCACAATGTTTCCTTTTTGTTTTAATGTAACGGTACCATCAATTATACCATGTGAGCTGTTTTATGGCAGGTTGTACAAGGGCAGTTTGTCAGTGTGGTTGGTCACTATTGCCTCAATGTACATTTTGAAAATTTCCTCTTTAATTCCCATTAAAATGTGTGTATATTACAATGAGTGTTCTGGTTAAAGGGACAGTAAACACCATGAGATTTTTAGGTGAAATATTTAGCTGTGCATAATGAAACAACATTGCAATATACTTTCATTATTACTGTATCCCCCTTTTTCATGTAATTTTGCTCTAAATATTGAAAATGTTTTAAGTATCAGAATGTAAAATGTACCCTTATGAATTCCCAATGCATACATGCTGTGATCTGAGAATGTCATGGCAGAAAATGCATCATGTCTGCAGAAAGAATGGATACATGCAAGAACTGTTGACTTTTCACTTTGCAGCGCTGCTCTGCACCAGGCTGTTCTTTTCAAGCAGTATTGTGCTCTGGCTGCACTGTGTAAGTTTTCCTGAACACCGTGCAGCAAGAGCAAAGCGCTGTATGAAGAGAACACTCAAATACGGAGCAGAACTGCAAACCGGCAGCGTACTGAATGATCTCAGAAAGGGTATTTGTAGCTTTTGAGGCTTTGTAGTGCAGGTGCCATGAGCGATTATGCATTCACAATGTAAGAAGCAGAAATGACTCCTTTAGCCTCTTCGCCGCCTCAGCGCTGAGATAAAATCACTGACACTCACTTGTTCGGGGTGGTTGAGATGCATCCAGTTGTGCAAGAACAGGGGCGGGATTGCACAAGAGATCTATTGTGCATTGTTAAAGGGACACTGAAACCCAAATTTTTTCTTTCATGATTCAAATAGAACATGCAATTTTAAGCCACTTTCTAATTTATTCCTGTTATCAATTTTTCTTCGTTCTCTTGCTATCTTTATTTTAAAAAGAAGACATCTAAGCTTTTTTTTTTTATTCAGAACTCTGGACAGCACTTTTTTTTTTATTGGTGGATGAGTTTTATCCAATAATCGGCAAGAACAACCCAGGTTGATCACCAAAAATGGGGACAGCATCTAAACTTACTTGCATTTCAAATAAAGATACCAAGAGAATGAAGAACATTGATAATAGGAGTAAATTAGAATGTTGCTTAAAATGGTCATGCTCTATCTGAATCACGGAAAGATTTTTTTTTTTTAATTTGTATGCTCTGTCTGAATCACAAAAAAAAATGTTTGGGTTTTAATATCTCTTTAAATGTTGCCCATGGGATGCAGCACTGCAAATTGCGTTTGCAGATGACCGTGCTCTCTACTTGGGAACATGTCTGCCTGCAGTCGTTATAGGTTTTCCTTTTAAAGAACCAGTAACACAGCAGATCTGCATAATCAACAATGCTAGATAACAAGACAACACAATAGCATTTACTCTGAATTTCAAATGAGTAGTAGATTTTTTTTTTTCTAACAAATTTCAAAGTTATGTATATTTCCACTCCCCCCTGTACCATGTGATAGCAATCAGCCAATCACAAATGCATATACGTATAGTCTGAGTTCTTGCACATGCTCAGTAGGAGCTGGTGACCCAAAAAGTGTAAATATAAAATACTTTTATTTTTTATTTTTTAAAGGAAGTAAATTGGAAAGTTGTTTAAAATGACATGCTGTATCTGAATCATGAAAATTTAATTTGACCTGAGTGTCCCTTTAAATGTTTGTGTGAACCTTATAAACCAATAAACATTGTTCCACTTTTTCTTTAAAACTGATTTCTGCAACCTTAGGCCGGCCGTGTAGGAGCAGCTGCAGGACAGATCCCTCGTACCATTAAGGCTCCTGTACTGAGGAGAGCGGCAGCCTTTTCACCCACTAATTATGCAGTACCGAAGCTTCAGTTCAGCACCAGTAAGTACAGAGTTCACAGGATTTTTTTATTAACAGTTTGTGCCAGGTGTCCTCTAAGGCTAAATATAGTATCTAAATCTTGATATTCCTATTGTTTCCCCTTTGACACTGATAGAAATGTATGGGAAACTATATAGCCAGAAAAAAAAATCTTGACTTTGTGACTACAAAATACAAATGCCTATATTATCCCAGAGCATAAAAAGTATATATTATGTTAAAGGGACAATCTACCCGACAATATTTAAAAAGATAGATAATCCCTTTATTACCCATTCCCCAGTTTTGCACAACCAACACAGTTATATTAATACACTTTTTACCCCTGTGATTACCTTGTATCTAAGCTTCTGTTGACTGCCCCCTTATTTCTGTTCTTTCTCCAACATTGGTGTGTCCGGTCCACGGCGTTATCCTTACTTGTGGGAATATCTCTTCCCCAACAGGAAATGGCAAAGAGTCCCAGCAAAGCTGGCCATATAGTCCCTCCTAGGCTCCGCCCACCCCAGTCATTCTCTTTGCCGTTGCACAGGCAACATCTCCACGGAGATGGTTAAGAGTTTTTTTGGTGTTTAAATGTAGTTTTTTATTCTTCTATCAAGTGTTTGTTATTTTAAAATAGTGCTGGTATGTACTATTTACTCTGAAACAGAAAAGGATGAAGATTTCTGTTTGTGAGAGGAAGATGATTTTAGCAGACAGTAACTAAAATCGATTGCTGTTTCCACATAGGACTGTTAAGATAAAGTAACTTCAGTTGGGGGAAACAGTTAGCAGACTTTTCTGCTTAAGGTATGACTAGCCATATTTCTAACAAGACCATGTAATGCTGGAAGGCTGTCATTTCCCCTCATGGGGACCGGTAAGCCATTTTCTTAGTCAAACAAACAGAATAAAGGGCTTAATATGGGCTATAAAACTGGCAGACACTTTTATGGGCTAAATCGATTGCTTTATTTGGGCATTTTATACATGTTTATGCTGATAATTCTCATTTATAAACTTGGGGAACGTTTTTTTAACGGCAGGCACTATGTTAGACACCCTTTTCCAGTCAGGGAGGGCCTTCCCAGTTATAGGCTGAGCCTCATTTTCGCGCCATTACTGCGCAGTTGTTTTTTGAGAGCAAGACATGCAGATGCATGTGTGAGGATCTGAAAGTAGCTGGAAAAGTTTCTAGAAGGCGTCATTTGGTATCGTATTCCCCTCTGGGCTTGGTTAGGTCACAGCAAAGGTTATAGCTGGGACTGTATAGGGGTTAAAATTGTAAACGGCTCCGTTATTTTAAGGGTTAAAGCTCTGAAAATTGGGTGTGCAATACTCTTAATGCTTTAAGACACTGTGGTGAAATTTTGGTAATTTTTGAACAATTCCTTCATACTTTTTCACATATTCAGTAATAAAGTGTTTTCTGTTTAAAATTTAAAGAGACAGTAACGGTTTTGTTTTAAAACGTTTTTTGTGCTTTATTGACAAGTTTAAGCCTGTTTAACATGTCTGTGCCTTCAGATAAGCTATGTTCTATATGTATGAAAGCCAATGTGTCTCCCCATTTAAATTTGTGTGATAATTGTGCCATAGCGTCCAAACAAAGTAAGGACAGTACTGCCACAGATAATGAAATTGCCCAAGATGATTCCTCAGATGAGGGGAGTAAACATGATACTACATCATCTCCTACTGTGTCTACACCAGTTTTGCCCACGCAGGAGGCCCCTAGTACATCTAGCGCGCCAATGCTCATTACCATGCAACAATTGACGGCTGTAATGGATAACTCCATAGCAAATATTTTATCCAAAATGCCTGCATATCAGAGAAAGCGCGATTGCTCTGTTTTAAACACTGAAGAGCAGGAGGGCGCTGATGATAATTGTTCTGTCATACCCTCACACCAATCTGAAGGGGCCATGAGGAGGTTTTGTCAGATGGGGAAATTTCAGATTCAGGAAAAATTTCTCAACAAGCTGAACCTGATGTTGTGACATTTTAAATTTAAATTAGAACATCTCCGCGCACTGCTTAAGGAGGTGTTATCTACTCTGGATGATTGTGACAACTTGGTCATTCCAGAGAAATTATGCAAGATGGACAAGTTCCTAGAGTTTCCGGTGCACCCCAACGCTTTTCCTATACCCAAGCGGGTGGCGGACATAGTGAATAAGGAGTGGGAAAAGCTCGGCATACCTTTTTGTCCCCCCCCCTATATTTAAGAAATTATTTCCTATGGTCGACCCCAGAAAGGACTTATGGCAGACAGTCCCTAAGGTCGAGGGGGCAGTTTCTACTCTAAACAAACGCACTACTATTCCTATAGATGATAGATGTGCTTTCAAGGATCCTATGGATAAAAAATTGGAGGGTTTGCTTAAAAAGATTTTTGTACAGCAAGGTTACCTTCTACAACCCATTTCGTGCATTGTTCCTGTCACTACAGCAGCGTGGTTCTGGTTCGAGGAACTAGAAAAGTCGCTCAGTAGGGAGACTCCATATGAGGAGGTTATGGACAGAGTTCACGCACTTAAGTTGGCTAACTCTTTTATTTTAGATGCCGCTTTGCAATTAGCTAGATTAGCGGCGAAAAATTCAGGGTTTGCAATCGTGGCGCGCAGAGCGCTTTGGCTAAAGTCTTGGTCCAGCGGATGTATCATCCAAGACAAAATTGCTTAACATCCCTTTCAAAGGTAAAACTCTATTTGGACCAGAATTGAAAGAGATTATCTCAGACATCACTGGGGGAAAGGGCCACGCCCTTCCACAAGATAGGCCTTTCAAGGCCAAGAATAAGTCTAATTTTCGTTCCTTTCGCAATTTCAGGAACGGACCGGCCTCTAATTCTGCATCCTCTAAGCAAGAGGGTAATACCTCACAACCCAAACCAGCCTGGAAACCGATGCAAGGCTGGAACAAGGGTAAGCAGGCCAAGAAGCCTGCTGCTGCTAACAAAAACAGCATGAAGGAGTAGCCCCCGATCCGGGACCGGATCTAGTAGGGGGCAGACTCTCTCTTTGCTCAGGCTTGGGCAAGAGATGTTCAGGATCCCTGGGCACTAGAAATAGTTTCTCAGGGTTATCTTCTGGAATTCAGGCAACTACCCCCAAGGGGAAGGTTCCTACATGTCTTACTTATCCTTAAACCAAATAAAGAGACAGGCGTTCTTACATTGTGTAGAAGACCTGTTAAAGATGGGAGTGATACACCCAGTTCCACTAAAGGAACAAGGAATGGGATTTTATTCAAATCTGTTCGTAGTTCCCAAAAAAGAGGGAACTTTACAGACCAATTTTGGACTTGAAGATCCTAAACAAATTTCTCAGGGTACCATCGTTCAAGATGGAAACCATTCAAACGATTCTACCCACTATCCAGGAAGGTCAATTTATGACTACCGTGGATCTAAAGGATGCGTACCTACATATTCCTATCCACAAAGAACATCATCAGTTCCTAAGGTTCGCCTTTCTGGACAAACATTACCAGTTTGTGGCCCTCCCATTCGGGTTAGACACTGCTCCAAGGATTTTCACAAAGGTACTAGGGTCCCTTCTAGCGGTTCTAAGACCGAGGGGCATTGCAGTAGTACCTTACTTGGACGACATTCTAATACCAAGCGTCGTCCCTGTCAAAAGCAAAGGCTCATACAGACATAGTTCTGGCCTTTCTCAGATCACACGGATGGAAGGTGAACATAGAAAAAAGTTCTCTGTCTCCGTCAACAAGAGTTCCCTTCTTGGGAACAATAATAGATTCCTTAGAAATGAGGATTTTTTCTGACAGAGGTCAGAAAGTCAAAACTTCTAAGCACTTGTCAAGTTCTTCATTCTGTTCCACGTCCTTCCATAGCGCAGTGCATGGAAGTAGTAGGGTTGATGGTTGCAGCAATGGACATAGTTCCTTTTGCACAAATTCATCTAAGACCATTACAACTGTGCATGCTCAAACAGTGGAATGGGGACTATACAGACTTGTCTCCAATGATTCAAGTAGATCAGAAGACCAGAGATTCACTCCGTTGGTGGCTGACCCTGGACCATCTATCCCAGGGAATGAGCTTCCGCAGACCAGAGTGGGTCATTGTCACGACCGACGGCAGTCTAGTGGGCTGGGGTGCGGTCTGGGAATCCCTGAAAGCTCAGGGACTATGGTCTCGGGAAGAGTCTCTTCTCTCGATAAACATTCTGGAACTAAGAGCGATCTTCAATGCTCTCAGGGCTTGGCCTCCGCTAGCAAAGGCCAGATTCATAAGATTCCAATCAGACAACATGACGACTGTTGCGTATATCAATCATCAGGGGGGAACAAGGAGTTCCCTGGTGATGAAAGAAGTGACCAAAATAATTCAATGGGCGAAGGATCACTCCTGCCACCTATCTGCGATCCACATCCCAGGTGTGGAAAACTGGGAAGCGGATTATCTGAGTCGTCAGACATTCCATCCGGGGGAGTGGGAACTCCACCCGGAGATCTTTGCCCAACTAACTCAATTATGGGGCATTCCAGACATGGATCTGATGGCGTCTCGTCAGAACTTCAAGGTTCCTTGCTACGGGTCCAGATCCAGGGATCCCAAGGCGACTCTAGTAGATGCACTAGTAGCACCTTGGACCTTCAACCTAGCGTATTTCCACCGTTTCCTCTCATTCCCAGGCTGGTAGCCAGGATCAAACAGGAGAGGGCCTCTGTGATCTTGATAGCTCCTGCGTGGCCACGCAGGACTTGGTATGCAGACCTGGTGAATATGTCATCGGTTCCACCATGGAAGCTACCTTTGAGACAGGTCCTTCTTGTTCAGGGTCCATTCGAACATCCAAATCTGGTCTCCCTCCAGCTGACGGCTTGGAGATTGAACGCTTGATTCTATCAAAGCGTGGGTTTTCAGATTCTGTGATAGATACTCTGGTTCAGGCCAGAAAACCGGTAACTAGAAAGATTTACCATAAAATATGGAAAAGATATATCTGTTGGTGTGAATCCAAAGGATTCCCATGGAATAAGATAAAAATTCCTAAGATTCTCTCCTTTCTACAAGAAGGTTTGGAGAAAGGATTATCTGCAAGTTCTCTAAAGGGACAGATCTCTGCTTTATCTGTCTTACTACACAAAAGACTGGCAGCTGTGCCAGATGTTCAAGCTTTTGTTCAGGCTCTGGTTAGGATCAAGCCTGTTTACAGACCTTTGACTCCTCCCTGGAGTCTAAATCTAGTTCTTTCAGTTCTTCAAGGGGTTCCGTTTGAACCTTTACATTCCATAGATATTAAGTTACTATCTTGGAAAGTTTTGTTTTTGGTTGCTATTTCTTCTGCTAGAAGAGTTTCAGAGTTATCTGCTCTGTAGTGTTCTCCGCCCTATCTGGTGTTCCATTCAGATAAGGTGGTTTTGCGTACTAAGCCTGGTTTTCTTCCAAAGGTTGTTTCTAACAAGAATATTAACCAGGAGATAGTTGTACCTTCTTTGTGTCCGAATCCAGTTTCAAAGAAGGAACGTCTGTTACACAATTTGGACGTAGTCCGTGCTCTAAAATTCTATTTAGAGGCTACAAAAGATTTCAGACAAACATCTTCTTTGTTTGTTGTCTATTCTGGTAAAAGGAGAGGGTCAAAAAGCGACTTCTACCTCTCTTTCCTTTTGGCTTTAAAAGCATCATCCGATTGGCTTATGAGACTGCCGGACGGCAGCCTCCTGAAAGAATCACAGCTCACTCCACTAGGGCTGTGGCTTCCACATGGGCCTTCAAGAACGAGGCTTCTGTTGACCAGATATGTAAGGCAGCGACTTGGTCTTCACTGCACACTTTTGCCAAATTTTACAAATTTGATACTTTTGCTTCTTCGGAGGCTATTTTTGGGAGAAAAGGTTTTGCAAGCCGTGGTGCCTTCCGTTTAGGTAACCTGATTTGCTCCCTCCCTTCATCCGTGTCCTAAAGCTTTGGTATTGGTTCCCACAAGTAAGGATGACGCCGTGGACCGGACACACCAATGTTTGAGAAAACAGAATTTATGCTTACCTGATAAATTACTTTCTCCAACGGTGTGTCCGGTCCACGGCCCGCCCTGGTTTTTTTAATCAGGTCTGATGAATTATTTTCTCTAACTACAGTCACCACGGTACCATATGGTTTCTCCTATATATTTCCTCCTGTCCGTCGGTCGAATGACTGGGGTGGGCGGAGCCTAGGAGGGACTATATGGCCAGCTTTGCTGGGACTCTTTGCCATTTCCTGTTGGGGAAGAGATATTCCCACAAGTAAGGATGACGCCGTGGACCGGACACACCGTTGGAGAAAGTAATTTATCAGGTAAGCATAAATTCTGTTTTTGACAGACATGCATTTTAGCCAATCAGTGCTGACTAACAAATAACTCCACAATGCTATCTACATCAGTGTTTCTCAATCATGGTCTCAAGTACCCCCAACAGGCCAGGTTTTCATGCTAGCTAAATTAGAGCACAGGTGAAGTAATCAGCTGATTAGTAACCATGGTTACTAACCTGCTCTCATCCATCAGCTGATTACTTCCTCTGTGCTCTGGTTCAGCTACAATAAAAACCTGGCCTGTTGGGGGTACTTGAGGACCACGGCCGAGAAACACTAATCTATATGGCACACATAAACTAGCACTAACTTGCTGTGAAAAGCTGCTAAAATGCACTGAGATAAGAGGCGGCCTGCAGCGGCTTAGAAACAGTCAGAAGTTTAGAGACTTAAAAGTTCTAAAGTATAACAATGTTGGTTGTGCAAAGCTGGGCAATGGTAGTAAATGCGTTATCTATATTTTTAAATAATAAATCAAGTAGACTGTCCCTTTTAAAGAATGGAGCCAGGAGAGTTAGAAAACTGAATTGTCACAATTTTAGGGATTTATTAATCTTTGCTGAGAACATTGATATTTTATATAATCTTTTCGAATTAGTCTTAAAGGGACAGTCTAGTGTCTATTTTGTTAAAAGTATTTAATTTTTACATACATTCCTTACTTTTATTGTATGTTTAACTAACGCAAAGGGGTTAAATACATAGTCAAAGTTGTGCTCCAGTGCCACTATAGACAAGGATTCAGCTGGTGAGTAAATGAGAAACAAGCATACCTGCGTATGCACCAGTTACTGCTCATATCCTCGTCTGGAGAGGAAATAGAAGTGTTACAGGAGCATAACTTTGGCCACGCGCTTAACTGTTTTGAAAAAGTAAATATCAGGCAACAGGGGAATGTCTTAAAATTAAAGGCATTGTTAAAAAGAGTCAATATATTGTATGCTCATTATGTATTTTACATCT